>NW_026986637.1:140000-310000 GCF_031307605.1 Tribolium castaneum | reverse complement strand
TTATTATTATTATTATTATTATTATTATTATTATTATTATTATTATTATTATTATTATTATTATTATTATTATTATTATTATTATTATTATTATTGTTATTATTATTATTATTATTATTGTTATTATTATTATTATTATTAAAAACTTATATTAAACAGACAGAAAACGTCGTATTCTGACACAAAAAAACGAATTACGTTATAGACTTGACGAGAACGGCGTATCTCGGACTCTTATAGGACTCTTATAGGGTCAAAAATTATCAGTTTGGATTAAAACAAATTATTTTTGTTGACTCTCAGTCTGAATTGTTCATCAGTTCAAACAAAAACGGCTTACTTTAGACGATCTTTTGCTTTGAACAAGAAAACTTACATCGAACAGACTAAAAACGTATTAATCTGGCATAAAAGAGCAATTTATGTATCACTTTGGATAAAGGCAGCTAATCCTATTCGTTTCATTGCTTAAAATAGACAAAATTGTTAATAAATCTAACAAAAACGCTGTATTCTAGCACAAAATACTAATTACATTATAGTTTCGACGAGAATAGCTTATTTGGAATGATTCTATGCTTCCAAACGAGTAAATTTTTAATAAACAGATGCCAAACATCATGTTTTGTCCTATAAAGACATTTTATATTGCAGTTTGTATTAAAACAAAATATTTTCGTTGATTCTTTGTTAGAAGCAGCAAACCTAACATTAAAGAATCTGAAAACTTTGTATTCGGACACAAACCACCGAATTTTGTTTCAGTTTAGACAAAAACGGTTGATTTTCGACAATATTTTGCTTTGAACAAGAAAGCTTATATCAAACTGACTAAAAACGTCTTATTTTAGCACAAAACAAAAGATTTGCGTTATAGTCTTAAAGCTGATTCATGCCACAGTTTGGATAAAAACCAATTATTTTTGTTAATTCATTGTTACAAACAAGAAACCTTACATCAAAGAAACTGAAAACCCCTTATTTAGGCACAGAAATTCGAATTACGTTTCAGTCTGGACAAAAACTGCTTATTTTAGACGATCCTTTGTTTTGAACACGAAAACTTACATTAAAAAGATTAAAAACGTCTTATTCTGGCTGAAAACTGCAAATTATATATTACTCTAGATAAAAGCAATTTATCCTGATTACTCCTTTACTTAGAATAGAGTAAACTTGTATAAAACTTAATGAAAACTTTAAATTTCGTCTCAAAGAAATAATTTACGTTATAGTTTTGACCAGCACTGTTTATTTCAAACGAAATTATGATTCGAAACTAATGAACTTTTATGGGGCAGATGCAAAACCACATATTACCATATAAAGCGTTGTTTTAAAGCAAAGTATTACCTTTTGCAACAAGAAATTTCACGTCAAAGAAACTGAAAACTTCGTATCCATACATAAATATCTAATTACGTATCAGTTTAGGCAAATACAGCTTATTTTAAACGATTCCTTGCTATAAACAAGAAAAATTTTATCAAGCATATTGAAAACGTCTTATTCTCGAAAATAAGAGCAAATTATGTATCAGTTTTAACAAAAGCGGATTACTCTGTTTGATTCTATGCTTAGAGTAAACTACTATAAAACGTATTGAAAACTCTATATTCAAGCTCAAAAGAACAAATTACGTTATAGTTTTGACAAAAAAAAATATTTCGGACGATTACATACTTCGAAGTAAGCAAACTTTAATTGAACATGTGCAAAAGCTAATACTTTGCTTTAAAATAATGATTTATGTGGTAATATGGTATTTTGCATCTGTCCTATAAAAGTTTACCCGTTTCGCTCCATTGAATCATTAGAAATAAATTATTTTGACACAACAACAACACAAATAATTTGTTTTTGTTTAAACTGTAACATAAGTCGCTTTTATAAAACGAACTAAGACGTTTGGCATCTGTTTAGTGAAAGTTTTCTCGTTTGGGGGCATAAAATCGTTTGAAATTAACAGTTCTGGTCAAAACTATTACGTAAATTATTTCTTTGTATCACTTTAAAGATTTGCGTTATAGTCTTGACGAGAACTGTTAATTTCAAACGATTCTATGCTTTGAAACCAGTATACTTTCACTGAACAGAGGCAAAACGTCTGATTTCGCCTTTAAAAAACGATTTATGTCACAGTTTGGATTAAAACCAATGATTTTCGTTTATTCATTGTTACAAACAAGAAACCTTACATCAAAGAAACTGAAAACCTCTTATTCAGGCCCAGAAAATCAAATTACGTTTCAGTCTGGACACAAATTGCTTATTTTAGACGATTCTTTCTTTTGAACACGAAAACTTACATTAAAAAGATTAAAAACGTCTTATTCTGGCTCAAAACTGCAAATTATGTATTACTTTGGATAAAAGCAGTTTATCCTGATTACTCCTTTGCTTAGAATAGAGCAAACTTGTATAAAACTTAATGAAAACTTTAAATTTCGTCTCAAAGAAATAATTTACGTTATAGTTTTGACCAGAACTGTTAATTTCAAACGATTTTATGCCCCCAAACGAGAAAACTTTCACTAAACAGATGCCAAACGTCTTAGTTCGTTTTATAAAAACGACATGTTACAGTTTAAACAAAAAAATTATTTTCGTTGTTGTGTCAAAATAATTTATTTTGAATGATTCAATGGAGCGAAACGAGTAAACTTTTATAGGACAGATGCAAAATACCATATTACCACATAAATCGTTATTTTAAAGCAAAGTATTAGCTTTTGCACTTGTTCAATTAAAGTTTGCTTACTTCGAAATATGTAGTCGTCCGAAATAATTTTTTTTTGTCAAAACTATAACGTAATTTGTTCTTTTGAGCTTGAATATAGAGTTTTCATTACGTTTTATAGTAGTTTACTCTACTCTAAGCATAGAATCAAACAGAGTAATCCGCTTTTGTTAAAACTGATACATAATTTGCTCTTATTTTCGAGAATAAGACATTTTCAATATGTTTGATAAAATTTTTCTTGTTTATAGCAAGGAATCGTTTAAAATAAGCTGTATTTGCCTAAACTGATACGTAATTCGATATTTGTGCATGGATACGATGTTTTCAGTTTCTTTGACGTGAAATTTCTTGTTGCAAAAGGTAATAATTTGCTTTAAAACAACGCTTTATATTGTAATATGTGGTTTTGCATCTGCCCCATAAAAGTTCATTAGTTTCGAATCATAAAATCGTTTGAAATAAACAGTGCTGGTCAAAACTATAACGTAAATTATTTCTTTGAGACGAAATTTAAAGTTTTTATTAAGTTTTATACAAGTTTACTCTATTCTAAGTAAAGGAGTAATCAGGATAAATTGCTTTTATCTAGAGTAATATATAATTTGCAGTTTTCAGCCAGAATAAGACGTTTTTAATCTTTTTAAGGTAAGTTTTTGTATTCAAAACAAAGGATCGTCTAAAGTAAGCAGTTTTTGATCAGACTGAAACGTAATTCGAATTTCTGTGCCTGAATAAGGGGTTTTCAGTTACTTTGATGTAAGGTTTCATGTTTGTAACAATGAATTAACGAAAATAATTGGTTTTTATCCAAACTGTGGCATGAATCGTTTTTAAAAGGCGAAATAAGATGTTTTTCCTCTGTACAGTGAAAGCTTACTCGTTTCAAAGCATAGAACCGTTTGAAATTAACAGCTCTCGTTAAGACTATAACGCAAATCTTTTGTTTTGTGCTAAAATAAGACGTTTTTAGTCAGTTTGATATAAGTTTTCTTGTTCAAAGCAAAATATTGTCGAAAATCAACCGTTTTTGTCTAAACTGATACAAAATTCGGTGGTTTGTGTCCGAATACAAAGTTTTCAGATTCTTTAATGTTAGGTTTGCTGCTTCTAACAAAGAATCAACGAAAATATTTTGTTTTAATACAAACTGCAATATAAAATGTCTTTATAGGACAAAACATGATGTTTGGCATCTGTTTAATACAAATTTACTCGTTTGGTAGCATAGAATCATTCCAAATAAGCTATTCTCGTCGATACTATAATGTAATTAGTATTTTGTGCTAGAATACAGCGTTTTTGTTAAATTTATTAACAATTTTGTCTATTTTAAGCAATAAAACGAATAGGATTAGCTGCCTTTATCCGAAGTGATACATAAATTGCTCTTTTATGCCAGATTAATACGTTTTTAATCTGTTCTATGTAAGTTTTCTTGTTCATAGCAAAAGATCGTCTAAAATAAGCCGTTTTTGTTTGAACTGATAAACAATTCAGACTGAGACTCAACAAAAATTATTTGTTTTAATCCAAACTGATACTTTTTGACCCTATAAGAGTCCTATAAGAGTCCGAGATACGCCGATCTCGTCAAGTCTATAACGTAATTCGTTTTTTTGTGTCAGAATACGACGTTTTCTGTCTGTTTAATATAAGTTTTTAATAATAATAATAATAACAATAATAATAATAATAATAATAATAATAATAATAATAATAATAATAGTAATAATAATAATAATATTAATAATAATAATAATGAAAAAATGAAAATAATAATAGTAATAAAAGTAAGCTTAGTTTTCTAAGCAAAAATGAAGCTTATTTTGTGTGTTATATGAGCGTTTTCTCATTTCTATGCAAGAAATCATCTGTGATCTGTGTTTTTAGGCAAGAAATTGAATAAAATTAATAACTCATTTTAAAACTGGTATAAAAACATTTACTATACAAAAGTTAATAATAATAATAATATTAATAATAATAATAATAATAATAATAATAATAGTAATAATAATAATAATAATAATAATAATAGTAATAATAATAATAATAGTAATAATAATAATAATAATAATAATAATAGTAATAATAATAATAATAATAATAATAATAATAATAATAGTAATAAAAGAAATAATAATAATAATAATAATAATAATAATAATAATAATGATAATAATACTTATAATAATGAATTTCTTTCTAAATTAAAGCTTAGTTTTTCTAAGCAAAAATGATGCTTATTTTGTGTGTTATGAGCGTTTTCTCATTTCTATGCAAGAGATCATCTGTGATCTGTGTTTTTAGGCAAGAAATTGAATAAAATTAATAACTCATTTTAAAACTGGTATAAAAACATTTACTATACAAAAGTTAATAATAATAATAATAATAATAATAATAATAATAATAATAATAATAATAATAATAGTAATAAAAGAAACAATAATAATAATAATAATAATAATAATAATAATAATAATAATAATAATAATGATAATAATACTTATAATAATAAATTTCTTTCTAAATTAAAGCTTAGTTTTTCTAAGCAAAAATGATGCTTATTTTGTGTTATCTGAGCGTTTTCTCATTTCTATGCAAGAGATCATCTGTGATCTGTGTTTTTAGGCAAGAAATTGTCTAAAATTAATAACTCATTTTAAAACTGTTATAAAAACAATTACTATACAAAAGTTATAATCGGTCTTTAACAATAATAATAATAATAATAATAATAATAATAATAATAATAATAATAATAATAATAATAATAATAATAATAATAATAATAATAATAGTAATAATAATAATAAAAATAATAGTAATAATAATAATAATAATAAAAATAAAAATAATAATAGTAGTAAAAGTAAGCTTAGTTTTCTAAGCCAAAATGAAGCTTATTTTGTGTTATATGAGCGTTTTCTCATTTCTATGCAAAAGATCATGTGTGATCTGTGTTTTAAGTTGTGTCAGAATACGACGTTTTCTGTCTGTTTAATATAAGTTTTTAATAATAATAATAATAATAATAATAATAATAATAATAATAATAATAATAATAATAATAATAATAATAATAATAATAATAATAACAATAATAATAATAATAATAGTAATAGTAACAAAAGTAATAATAATAATAATACTTTTAAAAAGGAAAAATGAAGCTTATTTTGTGTGTTACATGAGCGTTTTCTCATTTTTATGCAAAAGATCATGTGTGATCTGTGTTTTTAAGCAATCTAAGCCATTTTATAGTTTTTAATATTTAACAAAAATTTGCTTTAAAATAAAATGTTTAAAAAACCGAAATTAAACTAAATTAATTGTGTCTAACACTTTAGTAGAGGAAAAAGGAGGAGACATAATAGTCACTAAAGTCTTAAAGTTGTCTTTAGTCGTCATATTAATAACAATAACTATTATAATAACAATACTAGTAGTACTAAATTTGCTTATATGCAAGCGCTTAATTAAGGTAACAGTTTTTTTGTTTTTTGCCTATATCTCGAAAACAGTTACTCCTATCAATTTTTACTTTTTCACCAAAATTAAAGGTGATAAAATTTCCTACAAAATAGTTATTTGCATTTTTCATGTAGAACTAACCATAAGCGAGATATAAGTTTGAAAATAATTATTAATTAAAAAAAAGTGTTTTAACAGAAAATGTCTTGTGATTTAAAATACACTTAATTTGTTGGGTCCAATACTTTATTAGAAGAAAAAGAAGGTGACATAAAAGTCACTGAAGTCTTCAGAGTCGTTTTTAAATGCTGCATTTTTGACTTCGTCTCAAACATTGAAAACTGAATTACATTTTTGTTCAGTAACAGTTACAGTTTTCTTATTGGTTTTTTGCTTATATCTCGAAAACAGTTACTCCTATCAAATTTTATCTTTCTTTCAAAATTAAAGCTGATAAAATTTCCAACAAAATAGTTATTTACATTTTTCTTGTAGGACCAAGCATAAACGAGTTGGATATAAATAATATTTAACACAAATTTGCTTTAAAATAAAATGCTTGAAAAACCGGAATTAAACTAAATTAATTGTGTCTAACACTTTAGTAGAGGAAAAAGGAGAAGACATAAAAGTCACTAAATGTTTCAGAGTCGTCTTTAGTCGTCATATTAATAACAATAACATTAATAATAATAATACTAATAGTACTAAATTTGCTTATATGCAAAGGCTTAATTAACGTAACATTTTTTTGGTTTCTTGCTTATATCTCGAAAACAGTTACTCCTATCAATTTTTATTTTTTTTTCAAAATTAAAGCTAATAAAATTTCCTACAAAATAGTTATTTGCATTTTTTTGTAGGACCAACCATAAGCGAGTTATAGAGTTGGATATAAATAATATTTAACAAAAATTTGGTTTAAAATAAAATGTTTGAAAAACCGAAATTAAACTAAATTAATTGAGTCTAACACTTTAGTAGAGGAAAAAGAAAAAGACATAAAAGTCACTAAAGGTTTCAGAGTTGTCTTTAGTTGTCATATTAATAACAATAACATTAATAATAATAATACTAATAGTACTAAATTTGCTTATATGCAAACGCTTAATTAAGGTAACAGTGTTTTGGTTTCTTGCTTATGTCTCGAAAACAGTTACTCCTATCAATTTTTATCTTTTCACTAAAATTCAAGCTGATAAAATTTCCTACAAAATAGTTATTTGCATTTTTCATGTAGGACTAACCATAAGCGAGATATATGATTGAAAATAATTAATATTTAAAAAAAAAGTGCTTTAACAGAAAATGTCTTGTGATTTAAAATACACTTAATTTATTGGGTCCAATACTTTATTAAAAAAAAGGGGGTGACATATAAGTCACTGAAGTCTTCAGAGTCGATTTTAAATGCTGCATTTTCGTCTTCGTCTCAAACATTGAAAACTGAATTACATTTTTGTTCAGTAACAGTCACAGTTTTCTTATTGGTTTTTTGCTTATATCTCGAAAACAGTTACTCCTATCAATTTTTATCTTTCTGTCAAAATTAAAGCTGATAAAATTTCCTACAAAATAGTTATTTGCATTTTTCTTGTAGGACCAACCATAAGCGAGTTATAGAGTTGGATATAAATAATATTTAACAAAAATTTGCTTTAAAATAAAATGTTTGAAAAACTGAAATTAAACTAATTTAATTGTGTCTAACACTTTAGTAGAGGAAAAAGAAGAAGACATAAAAGTCACTAAAGGTTTCAAAGTTGTCTTTAATCGTCATATTAATAACAATAACATTAATAATAATAATACTAATAGTACTAAATTTGCTTATATGCAAACGCTTAATTAAGGTAACAGTGTTTTGGTTTCTTGCTCATATCTCGAAAACAGTTACTCCTATCAATTTTTATTTTTTTACTAAAATTCAAGCTGATAAAATTTCCTACAAAATAGTTATTTGCATTTTTTATGTAGGACTAACCATAAGCGAGATATAAAATTGAAAATAATTAATATTTAAAAAAGAAGTGCTTTAACAGAAAATGTCTTGTGATTTAAAATACACTTCATTTATTAGGTCCAATACTTTATTAAAAAAAAAAGGGGGTGACATATAAGTCACTGAAGTCTTCAGAGTCGATTTTAAATGCTGCATTTTCGTCTTCGTCTCAAACATTGAAAACTGAATTACATTTTTGTTCTGAAACGGTAACAGTTTTTACTTTGGTATTTTGCTTATATCTCGAAAACAGTTACTCCTATCAATTTTTATCTTTCTTTCAAAATTAAAGCTGATAACATTTCCTACAAAATAGTTATTTGCATTTTTCTTGTAGGACCAACCATAAGCGAGTTATAAAGTTGGATATAAATAATATTTAACAAAAACTTGCTTAAAAATAAAATGTTTGAAATACTGAAATTAAACTAAATTAATTGTGTCTAACACTTTAGTAGAGAAAAAAGAAAAAGACATAAAAGTCACCAAAGTCTTCAGAATCGTTTTTAGTCGTCATATTAATAACAATAACATTAATAATAATAATACTAATAGTACTAAATCTGCTTATATGCAAGCGCTTTATTAAGGTAACAGTTTTTTGGTTTCTTGCTTATATCTCGAAAACAGTTACTCCTATGAATTTTTGTCTTTCTTTCAAAATTAAAGCTGATAAAATATTCTACAAAATAGTTATTTGCATTTTTTTTGTAGAACCAACCATAAGCGAGTTATAGAGTTGGATATAAATAATATTTAACAAAAATTTGCTTTAAAATAAAATGTTTGAAAAACTGAAATTAAACTAATTTAACTGTGTCTAACACTTTAGTAGAGAAAAAAGGAAAAAACATAAAAGTCACTAAAGGTTTCAGAGTTGTCTTTAGTTGTCATATTAATAACAACAACATTAATAATAATAATACTAATAGTACTAAATTTGCTTATATGCAAACGCTTAATTAAGGTAACAGTGTTTTGGTTTCTTGCTTATATCTTGAAAACAGTTACTCCTATCAATTTTTATCTTTTTACTAAAATTCAAGCTGATAAAATTTCCTACAAAATAGTTATTTGCATTTTTCATGTAGGACTAACCATAAGCGAGATATATGATTAAAAATAATTAATATTTAAAAAAAAAGTGCTTTAACAGAAAATGTCTTGTGATTTAAAATACACTTAATTTATTAGGTCCAATACTTTATTAAAAAAAAAAAGGGGGTGACATATAAGTCACTGAAGTCTTCAGAGTCGATTTTAAATGCTGCATTTTCGTCTTCGTCTCAAACATTGAGAACTGAATTACATTTTTGTTCTGAAACGGTAACAGTTTTTACTTTGGTTTTTTGCTTATATCTCGAAAACAGTTACTCCTATCAATTTTTATCTTTCTTTCAAAATTAAAGCTGATAACATTTCCTACAAAATAGTTATTTGCATTTTTCTTGTAGGACCAACCATAAGCGAGTTATAAAGTTGGATATAAATAATATTTAACAAAAACTTGCTTAAAAATAAAATGTTTGAAATACTGAAATTAAACTAAATTAATTGTGTCTAACACTTTAGTAGAGAAAAAAGAAAAAGACATAAAAGTCACCAAAGTCTTCAGAATCGTTTTTAGTCGTCATATTAATAACAATAACATTAATAATAATAATACTAATAGTACTAAATCTGCTTATATGCAAGCGCTTTATTAAGGTAACTGTTTTTTGGTTTCTTACTTATATCTCGAAAACAGTTACTCCTATGAATTTTTGTCTTTCTTTCAAAATTAAAGCTGATAAAATATTCTACAAAATAGTTATTTGCATTTTTTTTGTAGAACCAACCATAAGCGAGTTATAGAGTTGGATATAAATAATATTTAACAAAAATTTGCTTTAAAATAAAATGTTTGAAAAACTGAAATTAAACTAATTTAACTGTGTCTAACACTTTAGTAGAGAAAAAAGGAAAAGACATAAAAGTCACTAAAGGTTTCAGAGTTGTCTTTAGTTGTCATATTAATAACAATAACATTAATAATAATAATACTAATAGTACTAAATTTGCTTATATGCAAACGCTTAATTAAGGTAACAGTGTTTTGGTTTCTTGCTTATATCTCGAAAACAGTTACTCCTATCAATTTTTATCTTTTTACTAAAATTCAAGCTGATAAAATTTCCTACAAAATAGTTATTTGCATTTTTCATGTAGGACTAACCATAAGCGAGATATATGATTGAAAATAATTAATATTTAAAAAAAAAGTGCTTTAACAGAAAATGTCTTGTGATTTAAAATACACTTAATTTATTGGGTCCAATACTTTATTAGAAGAAAAAGGAAGTGACATAAAAGTCACTGAAGTCTTCAGAGTCGTTTTCAAATGCTGCATTTTCGTCTTCGTCTCAAACATTGAAAACTGAATTACATTTTTGTTCTGAAACGGTAACAGTTTTTACTTTGGTTTTTTGCTTATATCTCGAAAACAGTTACTCCTATCAATTTTTATCTTTTTTTCAAAATAAAAGCTGATAACATTTCCTACAAAATAGTTATTTGCATTTTTCTTGTAGGACCAACCATAAGCGAGTTATAAAGTTGGATATAAATAATATTTAACAAAAACTTGCTTAAAAATAAAATGTTTGAAATACTGAAATTAAACTAAATTAATTGTGTCTAACACTTTAGTAGAGAAAAAAGAAAAAGACATAAAAGTCACCAAAGTCTTCAGAATCGTTTTTAGTCGTCATATTAATAACAATAACATTAATAATAATAATACTAATAGTACTAAATCTGCTTATATGCAAGCGCTTTATTAAGGTAACAGTTTTATCTCGAAAACAGTTACTCCTATGAATTTTTGTCTTTCTTTCAAAATTAAAGCTGATAAAATATTCTACAAAATAGTTATTTGCATTTTTCTTGTAGGACCAACCATAAGCGAGTTATAGAGTTGGATATAAATAATATTTAACAAAAATCTGCTTTAAAATAAAATGATTGAAAAACTGAAATTAAACTAATTTAACTGTGTCTAACACTTTAGTAGAGAAAAAAGGAAAAGACATAAAAGTCACTAAAGGTTTCAGAGTTGTCTCTAGTTGTCATATTAATAACAATAACATTAATAATAATAATACTAATAGTACTAAATTTGCTTATATGCAAACGCTTAATTAAGGTAACAGTGTTTTGGTTTCTTGCTTATATCTCGAAAACAGTTACTCCTATCAATTTTTATCTTTTTACTAAAATTCAAGCTGATAAAATTTCCTACAAAATAGTTATTTGCATTTTTTATGTAGGACTAACCATAAGCGAGATATATGATTGAAAATAATTAATATTTAAAAAAAAAGTGCTTTAACAGAAAATGTCTTGTGATTTAAAATACACTTAATTTATTGGGTCCAATACTTTATTAGAAGAAAAAGGAAGTGACATAAAAGTCACTGAAGTCTTCAGAGTCGTTTTTAAATGCTGCAGTTTCGTCTTCGTCTCAAACATTGAAAACCGAATTACATTTTTGTTCAGTAACAGTCACAGTTTTCTTATTGGTTTTTTGCTTATATCTCGAAAACAGTTACTCCTATCAATTTTTAACTTTTTTTCAAAATTAAAGCTGATAAAATTTCCTACAAAATAGTTATTAGCATTTTTCTTGTAGGACCAACCATAAGCGAGTTATAGAGTTGGATATAAATAATATTTAACAAAAATTTGCATTAAAATAAAATGTTTGAAAAACTGAAATTAAACTAATTTAATTGTGTCTAACACTTTAGTAGAGGAAAAAGAAGAAGACATAAAAGTCACTAAAGGTTTCAAAGTTGTCTTTAATCGTAATATTAATAACAATAACATTAATAATAATAATACTAATAGTACTAAATTTGCTTATATGCAAACGCTTAATTAAGGTAACAGTGTTTTGGTTTCTTGCTTATATCTCGAAAACAGTTACTCCTATCAATTTTTATCTTTTTACTAAAATTAAAGCTGATAAAATTTCCTACAAAATAGTTAATTGCATTTTTAATGTAGGACTAACCATAAGCGAAATATAAGTTTGAAAATAATTAAAATTTAAAAAAAAAGTGCTTCAACAGAAAATGTCTTGTGATTTAAAATACACTTAATTTATTGGGTCCAATACTTTATTAGAAGAAAAAAGATGTGACAGAAAGGTCACTGAAGTCTTTAGAGTCGTTTGTAAATGCTGCATTTTCGTCTTCGTCTCAAACATTGAAAACTGAGTTACATTTTTGTTCAATAACTGTTACAGTTTTCTTATTGGTTTTTTGCTTATATCTCGAAAACAGTTACTCCTATCAATTTTTATCTTTCTTTTAAAATTAAAGCTGATAAAGCTTCCTACAAAATAGTTGTTTGCATTTTTCTTGTAGGACCAACCATAAGCGAGTTATAGAGTTGGATATAAATAATATTTAACAAAAATTTGCTTTAAATAAAATGTTTGAAAAACCGAAATTAAACTAAATTAATTGAGTCTAACACATTAGTAGAGAAAAAAGAAAAAGACATAAAAGTCACCAAAGTCTTCAAAATCGTTTTTAGTCGTCATATTAATAACAATAACATTAATAATAATAATACTAATAGTACTAAATCTGCTTATTTGCAAGCGCTTTATTAAGGTAACAGTTTTTTGGTTCCTTGCTTATATCTCGAAAACAGTTACTCCTATCAATTTTTATCTTTTTTTCAAAATTCAAGCTGATAAAATTTCCTACAAAATAATTAAGCAAGAAACCAAAAAACTGTTACCTTAATAAAGCGCTTGCATATAAGCAGATTTAGTACTATTAGTATTATTATTATTAATGTTATTGTTATTAATATGACGACTAAAAACGATTCTGAAGACTTTGGTGACTTTTATGTCTTTTTCTTTTTTCTCTACTAAAGTGTTAGACACAATTAATTTAGTTTAATTTCAGTATTTCAAACATTTTATTTTTAAGCAAGTTTTTGTTAAATATTATTTATATCCAACTTTATAACTCGCTTATGGTTGGTCCCACAAGAAAAATGTAAATAACTATTTTGTAGGAAATGTTATCAGCTTTAATTTTAAAAGAAAGATAAAAATTGATAGGAGTAACTGTTTTCGAGATATGAGCAAGAAACCAAAACACTGTTTCCTTAATTAAGCGTTTGCATATAAGCAAATTTAGTACTATTAGTATTATTATTATTAATGTTATTGTTATTAATATGACGATTAAAGACAACTTTGAAACCTTTAGTGACTTTTATGTCTTCTTCTTTTTCCTCTACTAAAGTGTTAGACACAATTAAATTAGTTTAATTTCAGTTTTTCAAACATTTTATTTTAAAGCAAATTTTTGTTAAATATTATTTATATCCAACTCTATAACTCGCTTATGGTTGGTCCTACAAGAAAAATGCAAATAACTATTTTGTTGGAAATTTTATCAGCTTTAATTTTGACAGAAAGATAAAAATTGATAGGAGTAACTGTTTTCGAGATATAAGCAAAAAACCAATAAGAAAACTGTGACTGTTACTGAACAAAAATGTAATTCAGTTTTCAATGTTTGAGACGAAGACGAAACTGCAGCATTTAAAAACGACTCTGAAGACTTCAGTAACTTTTATGTCACTTCCTTTTTCTTCTAATAAAGTATTGGACCCAATAAATTAAGTGTATTTTAAATCACAAGACATTTTCTGTTAAAGCACTTTTTTTTTAAATATTAATTATTTTCAATCATATATCTCGCTTATGGTTAGTCCTACATGAAAAATGCAAATAACTATTTTATAGGAAATTTTATCAGCTTGAATTTTAGTAAAAAGATAAAAATTGATAGGAGTAACTGTTTTCGAGATATAAGCAAGAAACCAAAACACTGTTACCTTAATTAAGCGTTTGCATATAAGCAAATTTAGTACTATTAGTATTATTATTATTAATGTTATTGTTATTAATATGACAACTAAAGACAACTCTGAAACCTTTAGTGACTTTTATGTCTTTTTCTTTTTCCTCTACTAAAGTGTTAGACACAATTAAATTAGTTTAATTTCAGTTTTTCAAACATTTTATTTTAAAGCAAATTTTTGTTAAAAAGTATTTATATCCAACCCTATAACTCGCTTATGGTTGGTCCTACAAGAAAAATGCAAATAACTATTTTGTAGGAAATTTTATCAGCTTTAATTTTGAAAAAAAGACAAAAATTCATAGGAGTAACTGTTTTCGAGATATAAGCAAGAAACCAAAAAACTGTTACCTTAATAAAGCGCTTGCATATAAGCAGATTTAGTACTATTAGTATTATTATTATTAATGTTATTGTTATTAATATGACGACTAAAAACGATTCTGAAGACTTTGGTGACTTTTATGTCTTTTTCTTTTTTCTCTACTAAAGTGTTAGACACAATTAATTTAGTTTAATTTCAGTATTTCAAACATTTTATTTTTAAGCAAGTTTTTGTTAAATATTATTTATATCCAACTTTATAACTCGCTTATGGTTGGTCCCACAAGAAAAATGCAAATAACTATTTTGTAGGAGATGTTATCAGCTTTAATTTTGAAAGAAAGATAAAAATTGATAGGAGTAACTGTTTTCGAGATATGAGCAAGAAACCAAAACACTGTTACCTTAATTAAGCGTTTGCATATAAGCAAATTTAGTACTATTAGTATTATTATTATTAATGTTATTGTTATTAATATGACGATTAAAGACAACTTTGAAACCTTTAGTGACTTTTATGTCTTCTTCTTTTTCCTCTACTAAAGTGTTAGACACAATTAAATTAGTTTAATTTCAGTTTTTCAAACATTTTATTTTAAAGCAAATTTTTGTTAAATATTATTTATATCCAACTCTATAACTCGCTTATGGTTGGTCCTACAAGAAAAATGCAAATATTTATTTTGTAGGAAATTTTATCAGCTTTAATTTTGACAGAAAGATAAAAATTGATAGGAGTAACTGTTTTCGAGATATAAGCAAAAAACCAATAAGAAAACTGTGACTGTTACTGAACAAAAATGTAATTCAGTTTTCAATGTTTGAGACGAAGACGAAACTGCAGCATTTAAAAACGACTCTGAAGACTTCAGTGACTTTTATGTCACTTCCTTTTTCTTCTAATAAAGTATTGGACCCAATAAATTAAGTGTATTTTAAATCACAAGACATTTTCTGTTAAAGCACTTTTTTTTTAAATATTAATTATTTTCAATCATATATCTCGCTTATGGTTAGTCCTACATGAAAAATGCAAATAACTATTTTATAGGAAATTTTATCAGCTTGAATTTTAGTAAAAAGATAAAAATTGATAGGAGTAACTGTTTTCGAGATATAAGCAAGAAACCAAAACACTGTTACCTTAATTAAGCGTTTGCATATAAGCAAATTTAGTACTATTAGTATTATTATTATTAATGTTATTGTTATTAATATGACAACTAAAGACAACTCTGAAACCTTTAGTGACTTTTATGTCTTTTTCTTTTTCCTCTACTAAAGTGTTAGACACAATTAAATTAGTTTAATTTCAGTTTTTCAAACATTTTATTTTAAAGCAAATTTTTGTTAAAAAGTATTTATATCCAACCCTATAACTCGCTTATGGTTGGTCCTACAAGAAAAATGCAAATAACTATTTTGTAGGAAATTTTATCAGCTTTAATTTTGAAAAAAAGACAAAAATTCATAGGAGTAACTGTTTTCGAGATATAAGCAAGAAACCAAAAAACTGTTACCTTAATAAAGCGCTTGCATATAAGCAGATTTAGTACTATTAGTATTATTATTATTAATGTTATTGTTATTAATATGACGACTAAAAACGATTCTGAAGACTTTGGTGACTTTTATGTCTTTTTCTTTTTTCTCTACTAAAGTGTTAGACACAATTAATTTAGTTTAATTTCAGTATTTCAAACATTTTATTTTTAAGCAAGTTTTTGTTAAATATTATTTATATCCAACTTTATAACTCGCTTATGGTTGGTCCCACAAGAAAAATGCAAATAACTATTTTGTAGGAGATGTTATCAGCTTTAATTTTGAAAGAAAGATAAAAATTGATAGGAGTAACTGTTTTCGAGATATGAGCAAGAAACCAAAACACTGTTACCTTAATTAAGCGTTTGCATATAAGCAAATTTAGTACTATTAGTATTATTATTATTAATGTTATTGTTATTAATATGACGATTAAAGACAACTTTGAAACCTTTAGTGACTTTTATGTCTTCTTCTTTTTCCTCTACTAAAGTGTTAGACACAATTAAATTAGTTTAATTTCAGTTTTTCAAACATTTTATTTTAAAGCAAATTTTTGTTAAATATTATTTATATCCAACTCTATAACTCGCTTATGGTTGGTCCTACAAGAAAAATGCAAATATTTATTTTGTAGGAAATTTTATCAGCTTTAATTTTGACAGAAAGATAAAAATTGATAGGAGTAACTGTTTTCGAGATATAAGCAAAAAACCAATAAGAAAACTGTGACTGTTACTGAACAAAAATGTAATTCAGTTTTCAATGTTTGAGACGAAGACGAAACTGCAGCATTTAAAAACGACTCTGAAGACTTCAGTGACTTTTATGTCACTTCCTTTTTCTTCTAATAAAGTATTGGACCCAATAAATTAAGTGTATTTTAAATCACAAGACATTTTCTGTTAAAGCACTTCTTTTTTAAATATTAATTATTTTCAATCTTATATCTCGCTTATGGTTAGTCCAACATAAAAAATGCAAATAATTATTTTGTAGGAAATTTTATCAGCTTGAATTTTAGTAAAAAGATAAAAGTTGATAGGAGTAACTGTTTTCGAGATATGAGCAAGAAACCAAAACACTGTTACCTTAATTAAGCGTTTGCATATAAGCAAATTTAGTACTATTAGTATTATTATTATTAATGTTATTGTTATTAATATGACAACTAAAGACAACTCTGAAACCTTTAGTGACTTTTATGTCTTTTCCTTTTTCCTCTACTAAAGTGTTAGACACAATTAAATTAGTTTAATTTCAGTTTTTCAAACATTTTATTTTATAGCAAATTTTTGTTAAAAATTATTTATATCCAACTCTATAACTCGCTTATGGTTGGTCCTACAAGAAAAATGCAAATAACTATTTTGTAGGAAATTTTATCAGCTTTAATTTTGAAAAAAAGACAAAAATTCATAGGAGTAACTGTTTTCGAGATATAAGCAAGAAACCAAAAAACTGTTACCTTAATAAAGCGCTTGCATATAAGCAGATTTAGTACTATTAGTATTATTATTATTAATGTTATTGTTATTAATATGACGACTAAAAACGGTTCTGAAGACTTTGGTGACTTTTATGTCTTTTTCTTTTTTCTCTACTAAAGTGTTAGACACAATTAATTTAGTTTAATTTCAGTATTTCAAACATTTTATTTTTAAGCAAGTTTTTGTTAAATATTATTTATATCCAACTTTATAACTCGCTTATGGTTGGTGCTACAAGAAAAATGCAAATAACTATTTTGTAGGAAATGTTATCAGCTTTAATTTTGAATGAAAGATAAAAATTGATAGGAGTAACTGTTTTCGAGATATAAGCAAAAAACCGATGTAAAAACTGTTACCGTTTCAGAACAAAAATGTAATTCAGTTTTCAATGTTTGAGACGAAGACGAAAATGCAGCATTTAAAATCGACTCTGAAGACTTCAGTGATTTATATGTCACCTCCTTTTTTTCTAATAAAGTATTGGACCTAATAAATTAAGTGTATTTTAAATCACAAGACATTTTCTGTTAAAGCACTTCTTTTTTAAATATTAATTATTTTCAATCTTATATCTCGCTTATGGTTAGTCCAACATAAAAAATGCAAATAATTATTTTGTAGGAAATTTTATCAGCTTGAATTTTAGTAAAAAGATAAAAGTTGATAGGAGTAACTGTTTTCGAGATATGAGCAAGAAACCAAAACACTGTTACCTTAATTAAGCGTTTGCATATAAGCAAATTTAGTACTATTAGTATTATTATTATTAATGTTATTGTTATTAATATGACGATTAAAGACAACTTTGAAACCTTTAGTGACTTTTATGTCTTCTTCTTTTTCCTCTACTAAAGTGTTAGACACAATTAAATTAGTTTAATTTCAGTTTTTCAAACATTTTATTTTAAAGCAAATTTTTGTTAAATATTATTTATATCCAACTCTATAACTCGCTTATGGTTGGTCCTACAAGAAAAATGCAAATAACTATTTTGTAGGAAATTTTATCAGCTTTAATTTTGAAAAAAAGATAAAAATTGATAGGAGTAACTGTTTTCGAGATATAAGCAAGAAACCAAAAAACTGTTACCTTAATAAAGCGCTTGCATATAAGCAGATTTAGTACTATTAGTATTATTATTATTAATGTTATTGTTATTAATATGACGACTAAAAACGATTCTGAAGACTTTGGTGACTTTTATGTCTTTTTCTTTTTTCTCTACTAAAGTGTTAGACTCAATTAATTTAGCTTAATTTCGGTTTTTCAAACATTTTATTTAAAGCAAATTTTTGTTAAATATTATTTATATCCAACTCTATAACTCGCTTATGGTTGGTCCTACAAGAAAAATGCAAACAACTATTTTGTAGGAAGCTTTATCAGCTTTAATTTTAAAAGAAAGATAAAAATTGATAGGAGTAACGTTTTCGAGATATAAGCAAAAAACCAATAAGAAAACTGTAACAGTTACTGAACAAAAATGTAATTCAGTTTTCAATGTTTGAGACGAAGACGAAAATGCAGCATTTACAAACGACTCTAAAGACTTCAGTGACCTTTCTGTCACCTCTTTCTTCTTCTAATAAAGTATTGGACCCAATAAATTAAGTGTATTTTAAATCACAAGACATTTTCTGTTGAAGCACTTTTTTTTAAATTTTAATTATTTTCAAACTTATATCTCGCTTATGGTTAGTCCTACATTAAAAATGCAATTAACTATTTTGTAGGAAATTTTATCAGCTTTAATTTTAGTAAAAAGATAAAAATTGATAGGAGTAACTGTTTTCGAGATATAAGCAAGAAACCAAAACACTGTTACCTTAATTAAGCGTTTGCATATAAGCAAATTTAGTACTATTAGTATTATTATTATTAATGTTATTGTTATTAATATTACGATTAAAGACAACTTTGAAACCTTTAGTGACTTTTATGTCTTCTTCTTTTTCCTCTACTAAAGTGTTAGACACAATTAAATTAGTTTAATTTCAGTTTTTCAAACATTTTATTTTAAAGCAAATTTTTGTTAAATATTATTTATATCCAACTCTAGGTAACAGTTTTTTGGTTTCTTGCTTATATCTCGAAAACAGTTACTCCTATCAATTTTTATCTTTTTACTAAAATTAAAGCTGATAAAATTTCCTACAAAATAGTTATTTGTATTTTTCATGTAGGACTAACCATAAGCGAGATATAAGTTTGATAATAATTAATATTTAAAAAGAAAGTGCTTTAACAGAAAATGCCTTGTGATTTAAAATACAATAAAAACATTTACTATACAAAAGTTATAATAGGTTTTTAATAATAATAATAATAATAATAATAGTAATAAAAGTAATAATAATAATAATAATAATAATAATAATAATAATAATAATAATATCAATAATAATAATACTTATAATAATGAATTTCTTTCTAAATTAAAGCTTAGTTTTTCTAAGGAAAAATGAAGCTTATTTTGTGTTATCTGAGCGTTTTCTCATTTCTATGCAAGAGATCATCTGTGATCTGTTTTTTTAGGCAAGAAATTGTCTAAAATTAATAACTCATTTTAAAACTGGTATAAAAACATTTACTATACAAAAGTTATAATCGGTTTTTAATAATAATAATATTAATAATAATAATAACAATAATAATAATAATAATAATAGTAATAATAATAATAAAAATAATAGTAATAATAATAATAATAATAAAAATAATAATAATAGTAGTAATAAAAGTAAGCTTAGTTTTCTAAGCAAAAATGAAGCTTATTTTGTGTTATATGAGCTTTTCTCATTTCTATGCAAAAGATCATGTGTGATCTGTGTTTTTAGGCAATCTAAGCCATTTGATAGTTTTTAGGCAAGAAATTGGCTAAAATTAATAACTCATTTTAAAACTGGTATAAAAACATTTACTATACAAAAGTTAATAATAATAATAATAATAATAATAATAATAATAATACTAATAATAATAATAATAATAACAATAATAATAATAATAATAGTAATAGTAACAAAAGTAATAATAATAATAATACTTTTAATAAGGAAAAATGGAGCTTATTTTGTGTGTTACATGAGCGTTTTCTCATTTCTATGCAAAAGATCATGTGTGATCTGTGTTTTTAGGCAATCTAAGCCATTTAATAGTTTTTAATATTTAACAAAAATTTGCATTAAAATAAAATGTTTGAAAAACTGAAATTAAACTAAATTAAGTGTGTCTAACACTTTAGTAGAGAAAAAAGGAGGAGACATAAAAGTCACTAAAGTCTTAGAGTTGTCTTTAGTCGTCATATTAATAACAATAAAATTTATAATAACAATACTTGTAGTACTAAATTTGCTTATATGCAAGCGCTTAATTAAGGTAACAGTTTTTTTGTTTTTTGCTTATATCTCGAAAACAGTTACTCCTATCAATTTTTACTTTTTCACTAAAATTAAGGTGATAAAATTTCCTACAAAATAGTTATTTGCATTTTTCATGTAGAACTAACCATAAGCGAGATATAAGTTTGAAAATAATTAATAATTAAAAAAAAGTGTTTTAACAGAAAATGTCTTGTGATTTATAAAATACACTTAATTTATTGGGTCCAATACTGTATTAGAAGAAAAAGGAGGTGACATAAAAGTCACTGAAGTCTTCAGAGTCGTTTTTAAATGCTGCATTTTTGTCTTCGTCTCAAACATTGAAAACTGAATTACATTTTTGTTCAGTAACAGTTACAGTTTTCTTATTGGTTTTTTGCTTATATCTCGAAAACAGTTACTCCTATCAATTTTTATCTTTCTTTCAAAATTAAAGCTGATAACATTTCCTACAAAATAGTTATTTGCATTTTTCTTGTAAGACCAACCATAAGCGAGTTATAAAGTTGGATATAAATAATATTTAACAAAAACTTGCTTAAAAATAAAATGTTTGAAATACTGAAATTAAACTAAATTAATTGTGTCTAACACTTTAGTAGAGAAAAAAGAAAAAGACATAAAAGTCACCAAAGTCTTCAGAATCGTTTTTAGTCGTCATATTAATAACAATAACATTAATAATAATAATACTAATAGTACTAAATCTGCTTATATGCAAGCGCTTTATTAAGGTAACAGTTTTTTGGTTTCTTGCTTATATCTCGAAAACAGTTACTCCTATCAATTTTTATCTTTCTTTCAAAATTAAAGCTGATAAAATTTCCTACAAAATAGTTATTTGCATTTTTCTTGTAGGACCAACCATAAGCGAGTTATAGAGTTGGATATAAATAATATTTAACAAAAATTTGCTTTAAAATAAAATGTTTGAAAAACTGAAATTAAACTAATTTAATTGTGTCTAACACTTTCGTAGAGGAAAAAGAAGAAGACAAGAAAGACAAAAATTCATAGGAGTAACTGTTTTCGAGATATAAGCAAGAAACCAAAAAACTGTTACCTTAATAAAGCGCTTGCATATAAGCAGATTTAGTACTATTAGTATTATTATTATTAATGTTATTGTTATTAATATGACGACTAAAAACGGTTTTGAAGACTTTGGTGACTTTTATGTCTTTTTCTTTTTTCTCTACTAAAGTGTTAGACACAATTAATTTAGTTTAATTTCAGTATTTCAAACATTTTATTTTTAAGCAAGTTTTTGTTAAATATTATTTATATCCAACTTTATAACTCGCTTATGGTTGGTCCTACAAGAAAAATGCAAATAACTATTTTGTAGGAAATGTTATCAGCTTTAATTTTGAAAGAAAGATAAAAATTGATAGGAGTAACTGTTTTCGAGATATAAGCAAAAAACCAAAGTAAAAACTGTTACCGTTTCAGAACAAAAATGTAATTCAGTATTCAATGTTTGAGACGAAGACGAAAATGCAGCATTTAAAATCGACTCTGAAGATTTCAGTGACTTATATGTCACCCCCTTTTTTTCTAATAAAGTATTGGACCTAATAAATTAAGTGTATTTTAAATCACAAGACATTTTCTGTTAAAGCACTTCTTTTTTAAATATTAATTATTTTCAATCTTATATCTCGCTTATGGTTAGTCCTACATAAAAAATGCAAATAATTATTTTGTAGGAAATTTTATCAGCTTGAATTTTAGTAAAAAGATAAAAGTTAATAGGAGTAACTGTTTTCGAGATATGAGCAAGAAACCAAAACACTGTTACCTTAATTAAGCGTTTGCATATAAGCAAATTTAGTACTATTAGTATTATTATTATTAATGTTATTGTTATTAATATGACGATTAAAGACAACTTTGAAACCTTTAGTGACTTTTATGTCTTCTTCTTTTTCCTCTACTAAAGTATTAGACACAATTAAATTAGTTTAATTTCAGTTTTTCAAACATTTTATTTTAAAGCAAATTTTTGTTAAATATTATTTATATCCAACTCTATAACTCGCTTATGGTTGGTCCTACAAGAAAAATGCAAATAACTATTTTGTAGGAAATTTTATCAGCTTTAATTTTGACAGAAAGATAAAAATTGATAGGAGTAACTGTTTTCGAGATATAAGCAAAAAACCAATAAGAAAACTGTGACTGTTACTGAACAAAAATGTAATTCAGTTTTCAATGTTTGAGACGAAGACGAAACTGCAGCATTTAAAAACGACTCTGAAGACTTCAGTGACTTTTATGTCACTTCCTTTTTCTTCTAATAAAGTATTGGACCCAATAAATTAAGTGTATTTTAAATCACAAGACATTTTCTTTTAAAGCACTTTTTTTTTAAATATTAATTATTTTCAATCATATATCTCGCTTATGGTTAGTCCTACATGAAAAATGCAAATAACTATTTTGTAGGAAATTTTATCAGCTTGAATTTTAGTAAAAAGATAAAAATTGATAGGAGTAACTGTTTTCGAGATATAAGCAAGAAACCAAAACACTGTTACCTTAATTAAGCGTTTGCATATAAGCAAATTTAGTACTATTAGTATTATTATTATTAATGTTATTGTTATTAATATGACAACTAAAGACAACTCTGAAACCTTTAGTGACTTTTATGTCTTTTCCTTTTTCCTCTACTAAAGTGTTAGACACAATTAAATTAGTTTAATTTCAGTTTTTCAAACATTTTATTTTAAAGCAAATTTTTGTTAAAAAGTATTTATATCCAACTCTATAACTTGCTTATGGTTGGTCCTACAAGAAAAATGCAAATAACTATTTTGTAGGAAATTTTATCAGCTTTAATTTTGAAAAAAAAACAAAAATTTATAGGAGTAACTGTTTTCGAGATATAAGCAAGAAACCAAAAAACTGTTACCTTAATAAAGCGCTTGCATATAAGCAGATTTAGTACTATTAGTAATATTATTATTAATGTTATTGTTATTAATATGACGACTAAAAACGATTCTGAAGACTTTGGTGACTTTTATGTCTTTTTCTTTTTTCTCTACTAAAGTGTTAGACACAATTAATTTAGTTTAATTTCAGTATTTCAAACATTTTATTTTTAAGCAAGTTTTTGTTAAATATTATTTATATCCAACTTTATAACTCGCTTATGGTTGGTCCCACAAGAAAAATGCAAATAACTATTTTGTAGGAAATGTTATCAGCTTTAATTTTGAAAGAAAGATAAAAATTGATAGGAGTAACTGTTTTCGAGATATGAGCAAGAAACCAAAACACTGTTACCTTAATTAAGCGTTTGCATATAAGCAAATTTAGTACTATTAGTATTATTATTATTAATGTTATTGTTATTAATATGACGATTAAAGACAACTTTGAAACCTTTAGTGACTTTTATGTCTTCTTCTTTTTCCTCTACTAAAGTGTTAGACACAATTAAATTAGTTTAATTTCAGTTTTTCAAACATTTTATTTTAAAGCAAATTTTTGTTAAATATTATTTATATCCAACTCTATAACTCGCTTATGGTTGGTCCTACAAGAAAAATGCAAATATTTATTTTGTAGGAAATTTTATCAGCTTTAATTTTGACAGAAAGATAAAAATTGATAGGAGTAACTGTTTTCGAGATATAAGCAAAAAACCAATAAGAAAACTGTGACTGTTACTGAACAAAAATGTAATTCAGTTTTCAATGTTTGAGACGAAGACGAAACTGCAGCATTTAAAAACGACTCTGAAGACTTCAGTGACTTTTATGTCACTTCCTTGTTCTTCTAATAAAGTATTGGACCCAATAAATTAAGTGTATTTTAAATCACAAGACATTTTCTGTTAAAGCACTTATTTTTTAAATATTAATTATTTTCAATCATATATCTCGGTTATGGTTAGTCCTACATGAAAAATGCAAATAACTATTTTATAGGAAATTTTATCAGCTTGAATTTTAGTAAAAAGATAAAAATTGATAGGAGTAACTGTTTTCGAGATATAAGCAAGAAACCAAAACACTGTTAACTTAATTAAGCGTTTGCATATAAGCAAATTTAGTACTATTAGTATTATTATTATTAATGTTATTGTTATTAATATGACAACTAAAGACAACTCTGAAACCTTTAGTGACTTTTATGTCTTTTCCTTTTTCCTCTACTAAAGTGTTAGACACAATTAAATTAGTTTAATTTCAGTTTTTCAAACATTTTATTTTAAAGCAAATTTTTGTTAAAAATTATTTATATCCAACTCTATAACTCGCTTATGGTTGGTCCTACAAGAAAAATGCAAATAACTATTTTGTAGGAAATTTTATCAGCTTTAATTTTGAAAAAGAGACAAAAATTTATAGGAGTAACTGTTTTCGAGATATAAGCAAGAAACCAAAAAACTGTTACCTTAATAAAGCGCTTGCATATAAGCAGATTTAGTACTATTAGTATTATTATTATTAATGTTATTGTTATTAATATGACGACTAAAAACGATTCTGAAGACTTTGGTGACTTTTATGTCTTTTTCTTTTTTCTCTACTAAAGTGTTAGACACAATTAATTTAGTTTAATTTCAGTATTTCAAACATTTTATTTTTAAGCAAGTTTTTGTTAAATATTATTTATATCCAACTTTATAACTCGCTTATGGTTGGTCCCACAAGAAAAATGCAAATAACTATTTTGTAGGAAATGTTATCAGCTTTAATTTTGAAAGAAAGATAAAAATTGATAGGAGTAACTGTTTTCGAGATATGAGCAAGAAACCAAAACACTGTTACCTTAATTAAGCGTTTGCATATAAGCAAATTTAGTACTATTAGTATTATTATTATTAATGTTATTGTTATTAATATGACGATTAAAGACAACTTTGAAACCTTTAGTGACTTTTATGTCTTCTTCTTTTTCTTCTACTAAAGTGTTAGACACAATTAAATTAGTTTAATTTCAGTTTTTCAAACATTTTATTTTAAAGCAAATTTTTGTTAAATATTATTTATATCCAACTCTATAACTCGCTTATGGTTGGTCCTACAAGAAAAATGCAAATATTTATTTTGTAGGAAATTTTATCAGCTTTAATTTTGACAGAAAGATAAAAATTGATAGGAGTAACTGTTTTCGAGATATAAGCAAAAAACCAATAAGAAAACTGTGACTGTTACTGAACAAAAATGTAATTCAGTTTTCAATGTTGGAGACGAAGACGAAACTGCAGCATTTAAAAACGACTCTGAAGACTTCAGTGACTTTTATGTCACTTCCTTTTTCTTCTAATAAAGTATTGGACCCAATAAATTAAGTGTATTTTAAATCACAAGACATTTTCTGTTAAAGAACTTTTTTTTTAAATATTAATTATTTTCAATCATATATCTCGCTTCTGGTTAGTCCTACATGAAAAATGCAAATAACTATTTTATAGGAAATTTTATCAGCTTGAATTTTAGTAAAAAGATAAAAATTGATAGGAGTAACTGTTTTCGAGATATAAGCAAGAAACCAAAACACTGTTACCTTAATTAAGCGTTTGCATATAAGCAAATTTAGTACTATTAGTATTATTATTATTAATGTTATTGTTATTAATATGACAACTAAAGACAACTCTGAAACCTTTAGTGACTTTTATGTCTTTTCCTTTTTCCTCTACTAAAGTGTTAGACACAATTAAATTAGTTTAATTTCAGTTTTTCAAACATTTTATTTTAAAGCAAATTTTTGTTAAATATTATTTATATCCAACTCTATAACTCGCTTATGGTTGGTCGTACAAGAAAAATGCAAATAACTATTTTGTAGGAAATTTTATCAGCTTTAATTTTGAAAAAAAGATAAAAATTGATAGGAGTAACTGTTTTCGAGATATAAGCAAAAAACCAATAAGAAAACTGTGACTGTTACTGAACAAAAATGTAATTCGGTTTTCAATGTTTGAGACGAAGACGAAACTGCAGCATTTAAAAACGACTCTGAAGACTTCAGTGACTTTTATGTCACTTCCTTTTTCTTCTAATAAAGTATTGGACCCAATAAATTAAGTGTATTTTAAATCACAAGACATTTTTTGTTAAAGCACTTTTTTTTTAAATATTAATTATTTTCAATCATATATCTCGCTTATGGTTAGTCCTACATGAAAAATGCAAATAACTATTTTGTAGGAAATTTTATCAGCTTGAATTTTAGTAAAAAGATAAAAATTGATAGGAGTAACTGTTTTCGAGATATAAGCAAGAAACCAAAACACTGTTACCTTAATTAAGCGTTTGCATATAAGCAAATTTAGAACTATTAGTATTATTATTATTAATGTTATTGTTATTAATATGACAACTAAAGACAACTCTGAAACCTTTTGTGACTTTTATGTCTTTTCGTTTTTTCTCTACTAAAGTGTTAGACACAGTAAAATTAGTTTAATTTCAGTTTTTCAAACATTTTATTTTAAAGCAAATTTTTGTTAAATATTATTTATATCCAACTCTATAACTCGCTTATGGTTGGTCCTACAAAAAAAATGCAAATAACTATTTTGTAGAATATTTTATCAGCTTTGATTTTGAAAGAAAGACAAAAATTCATAGGAGTAACTGTTTTCGAGATATAAGCAAGAAACCAAAAAACTGTTACCTTAATAAAGCGCTTGCATATAAGCAGATTTAGTACTATTAGTATTATTATTATTAATGTTATTATTATTAATATGACGACTAAAAACGATTCTGAAGACTTTGGTGACTTTTATGTCTTTTTCTTTTTTCTCTACTAAAGTGTTAGACACAATTAATTTAGTTTAATTTCAGTATTTCAAACATTTTATTTTTAAGCAAGTTTTTGTTAAATATTATTTATATCCAACTTTATAACTCGCTTATGGTTGGTCCTACAAGAAAAATGCAAATAACTATTTTGTAGGAAATGTTATCAGCTTTAATTTTGAAAGAAAGATAAAAATTGATAGGAGTAACTGTTTTCGAGATATAAGCAAAAAACCAAAGTAAAAACTGTTACCGTTTCAGAACAAAAATATAATTCAGTTTTCAATGTTTGAGACGAAGACGAAACTGCAGCATTTAAAAACGACTCTGAAGACTTCAGTGACTTTTATGTCACTTCCTTTTTCTTCTAATAAAGTATTGGACCCAATAAATTAAGTGTATTTTAAATCACAAGACATTTTCTGTTAAAGCACTTTTTTTTTAAATATTAATTATTTTCAATCATATATCTCGCTTATGGTTAGTCCTACATGAAAAATGCAAATAACTATTTTATAGGAAATTTTATCAGCTTGAATTTTAGTAAAAAGATAAAAATTGATAGGAGTAACTGTTTTCGAGATATAAGCAAGAAACCAAAACACTGTTACCTTAATTAAGCGTTTGCATATAAGCAAATTTAGTACTATTAGTATTATTATTATTAATGTTATTGTTATTAATATGACAACTAAAGACAACTCTGAAACCTTTAGTGACTTTTATGTCTTTTCCTTTTTCCTCTACTAAAGTGTTAGACACAATTAAATTAGTTTAATTTCAGTTTTTCAAACATTTTATTTTAAAGCAAATTTTTGTTAAAAATTATTTATATCCAACTCTATAACTCGCTTATGGTTGGTCCTACAAGAAAAATGCAAATAACTATTTTGTAGGAAATTTTATCAGCTTTAATTTTGAAAAAAAGACAAAAATTCATAGGAGTAACTGTTTTCGAGATATAAGCAAGAAACCAAAAAACTGTTACCTTAATAAAGCGCTTGCATATAAGCAGATTTAGTACTATTAGTATTATTATTATTAATGTTATTGTTATTAATATGACGACTAAAAACGATTTTGAAGACTTTGGTGACTTTTATGTCTTTTTCTTTTTTCTCTACTAAAGTGTTAGACACAATTAATTTAGTTTAATTTCAGTATTTCAAACATTTTATTTTTAAGCAAGTTTTTGTTAAATATTATTTATATCTAACTTTATAACTCGCTTATGGTTGGTCCTACAAGAAAAATGCAAATAACTATTTTGTAGAATATTTTATCAGCTTTAATTTTGAAAGAAAGACAAAAATTTATAGGAGTAACTGTTTTCGAGATATAAGCAAGAAACCAAAAAACTGTTACCTTAATAAAGCGCTTGCATATAAGCAGATTTAGTACTATTAGTATTATTATTATTAATGTTATTGTTATTAATATGACGACTAAAAACGATTCTGAAGACTTTGGTGACTTTTATGTCTTTTTCTTTTTTCTCTATTAAAGTGTTAGACACAATTAATTTAGTTTAATTTCAGTATTTCAAACATTTTGTTTTTAAGCAAGTTTTTGTTAAATATTATTTATATCCAACTTTATAACTCGCTTATGGTTGGTCCTACAAGAAAAATGCAAATAACTATTTTGTAGGAAATGTTATCAGCTTTAATTTTGAAAGAAAGATAAAAATTGATAGGAGTAACTGTTTTCGAGATATAAGCAAAAAATCAAAGTAAAAACTGTTACCGTTTCAGAACAAAAATATAATTCAGTTTTCAATGTTTGAGACGAAGACGAAACTGCAGCATTTAAAAACGACTCTGAAGACTTCAGTGACTTTTATGTCACTTCCTTTTTCTTCTAATAAAGTATTGGACCCAATAAATTAAGTGTATTTTAAATCACAAGACATTTTCTGTTAAAGCACTTTTTTTTTAAATATTAATTATTTTCAATCATATATCTCGCTTATGGTTAGTCCTACATGAAAAATGCAAATAACTATTTTATAGGAAATTTTATCAGCTTGAATTTTAGTAAAAAGATAAAAATTGATAGGAGTAACTGTTTTCGAGATATAAGCAAGAAACCAAAACACTGTTACCTTAATTAAGCGTTTGCATATAAGCAAATTTAGTACTATTAGTATTATTATTATTAATGTTATTGTTATTAATATGACAACTAAAGACAACTCTGAAACCTTTAGTGACTTTTATGTCTTTTCCTTTTTCCTCTACTAAAGTGTTAGACACAATTAAATTAGTTTAATTTCAGTTTTTCAAACATTTTATTTTAAAGCAAATTTTTGTTAAAAATTATTTATATCCAACTCTATAACTCGCTTATGGTTGGTCCTACAAGAAAAATGCAAATAACTATTTTGTAGGAAATTTTATCAGCTTTAATTTTGAAAAAAAGACAAAAATTCATAGGAGTAACTGTTTTCGAGATATAAGCAAGAAACCAAAAAACTGTTACCTTAATAAAGCGCTTGCATATAAGCAGATTTAGTACTATTAGTATTATTATTATTAATGTGATTGTTATTAATATGACGACTAAAAACGATTTTGAAGACTTTGGTGACTTTTATGTCTTTTTCTTTTTTCTCTACTAAAGTGTTAGACACAATTAATTTAGTTTAATTTCAGTATTTCAAACATTTTATTTTTAAGCAAGTTTTTGTTAAATATTATTTATATCTAACTTTATAACTCGCTTATGGTTGGTTCTACAAGAAAAATGCAAATAACTATTTTGTAGGAAATGTTATCAGCTTTAATTTTGAAAGAAAGATAAAAATTGATAGGAGTAACTGTTTTCGAGATATAAGCAAGAAACCAATGTAAAAACTGTTACCGTTTCAGAACAAAAATGTAATTCAGTTTTCAATGTTTGAGACGAAGACGAAAATGCAGCACTTAAAATCGACTCTGAAGACTTCAGTGACTTATATGTCACCCCCTTTTTTTCTAATAAAGTATTGGACCTAATAAATTAAGTGTATTTTAAATCACAAGACATTTTCTGTTAAAGCACTTCTTTTTTAAATATTAATTATTTTCAATCTTATATCTCGCTTATGGTTAGTCCTACATAAAAAATGCAAATAATTATTTTGTAGGAAATTTTATCAGCTTGAATTTTAGTAAAAAGATAAAAGTTGATAGGAGTAACTGTTTTCGAGATATGAGCAAGAAACCAAAACACTGTTACCTTAATTAAGCGTTTGCATATTAGCAAATTTAGTACTATTAGTATTATTATTATTAATGTTATTGTTATTAATATGACGATTAAAGACAACTTTGAAACCTTTAGTGACTTTTATGTCTTCTTCTTTTTCCTCTACTAAAGTGTTAGACACAATTAAATTAGTTTAATTTCAGTTTTTCAAACATTTTATTTTAAAGCAAATTTTTGTTAAATATTATTTATATCCAACTCTATAACTCGCTTATGGTTGGTCGTACAAGAAAAATGCAAATAACTATTTTGTAGGAAATTTTATCAGCTTTAATTTTGAAAGAAAGATAAAAATTGATAAGAGTAACTGTTTTCGAGATATAAGCAAAAAACCAATAAGAAAACTGTGACTGTTACTGAACAAAAATGTAATTCGGTTTTCAATGTTTGAGACGAAGACGAAACTGCAGCATTTAAAAACGATTCTGAAAATTTCAGTGACTTTTATGTCACTTCCTTTTTCTTCTAATAAAGTATTGGACCCAATAAATTAAGTGTATTTTAAATCACAAGACATTTTCTGTTAAAGCACTTTTTTTTTAAATATTAATTATTTTCAATCATATATCTCGCTTATGGTTAGTCCTACATGAAAAATGCAAATAACTATTTTGTAGGAAATTTTATCAGCTTGAATTTTAGTAAAAAGATGAAAATTGATAGAAGTAACTGTTTTCGAGATATAAGCAAGAAACCAAAACACTGTTACCTTAATTAAGCGTTTGCATATAAGCAAATTTAGAACTATTAGTATTATTATTATTAATGTTATTGTTATTAATATGACAACTAAAGACAACTCTGAAACCTTTAGTGACTTTTATGTCTTTTCGTTTTTTCTCTACTAAAGTGTTAGACACAGTAAAATTAGTTTAATTTCAGTTTTTCAAACATTTTATTTTAAAGCAAATTTTTGTTAAATATTATTTATATCCAACTCTATAACTCGCTTATGGTTGGTCCTACAAGAAAAATGCAAATAACTATTTTGTAGAATATTTTATCAGCTTTGATTTTGAAAGAAAGACAAAAATTCATAGGAGTAACTGTTTTCGAGATATAAGCAAGAAACCAAAAAACTGTTACCTTAATAAAGCGCTTGCATATAAGCAGATTTAGTACTATTAGTATTATTATTATTAATGTTATTGTTATTAATATGACGACTAAAAACGATTCTGAAGACTTTGGTGACTTTTATGTCTTTTTCTTTTTTCTCTCCTAAAGTGTTAGACACAATTAATTTAGTTTAATTTCAGTATTTCAAACATTTTATTTTTAAGCAAGTTTTTGTTAAATATTATTTATATCCAACTTTATAACTCGCTTATGGTTGGTCCTACAAGAAAAATGCAAATAACTATTTTGTAGGAAATGTTATCAGCTTTAATTTTGAAAAAAAGATAAAAATTGATAGGAGTAACTGTTTTCGAGATATAAGCAAAAAACCAAAGTAAAAACTGTTACCGTTTCAGAACAAAAATATAATTCAGTTTTCAATGTTTGAGACGAAGACGAAAATGCAGCATTTAAAATCGACTCTGAAGACTTCAGTGACTTATATGTCACCCCCTTTTTTTCTAATAAAGTATTGGACCTAATAAATTAAGTGTATTTTAAATCACAAGACATTTTCTGTTAAAGCACTTCTTTTTTAAATATTAATTATTTTCAATCTTATATCTCGCTTATGGTTAGTCCTACATAAAAAATGCAAATAATTATTTTGTAGGAAATTTTATCAGCTTGAATTTTAGTAAAAAAATAAAAATTGATAGGAGTAACTGTTTTCGAGATATGAGCAAGAAACCAAAACACTGTTACCTTAATTAAGCGTTTGCATATAAGCAAATTTAGTACTATTAGTATTATTATTATTAATGTTATTGTTATTAATATGACGATTAAAGACAACTTTGAAACCTTTAGTGACTTTTATGTCTTCTTCTTTTTCCTCTACTAAAGTGTTAGACACAATTAAATTAGTTTAATTTCAGTTTTTCAAACATTTTATTTTAAAGCAAATTTTTGTTAAATATTATTTATATCCAACTCTATTACTCGCTTATGGTTGGTCCTACAAGAAAAATGCAAATAACTATTTTGTAGGAAATTTTATCAGCTTTAATTTTGAAAAAAAGATAAAAATTGATAGGAGTAACTGTTTTCGAGATATAAGCAAGAAACCAAAAAACTGTTACCTTAATAAAGCGCTTGCATATAAGCAGATTTAGTACTATTAGTATTATTATTAATAATGTTATTGTTATTAATATGACGACTAAAAACGATTCTGAAGACTTTGGTGACTTTTATGTCTTTTACTTTTTTCTCTACTAAAGTGTTAGACTCAATTAATTTAGTTTAATTTAGGTTTTTCAAACATTTTATTTAAAGCAAATTTTTGTTAATTATTATTTATATCCAACTCTATAACTCGCTTATGGTTGGTTCTACAAGAAAAATGCAAACAACTATTTTGTAGGAGGCTTTATCAGCTTTAATTTTAAAAGAAAGATAAAAATTGATAGGAGTAACTGTTTTCGAGATATAAGCAAAAAACCAATAAGAAAACTGTAACAGTTACTGAACAAAAATGTAATTCAGTTTTCAATGTTTGAGACGAAGACGAAAATGCAGCATTTACAAACGACTCTAAAGACTTCAGTGACCTTTCTGTCACCTCTTTTTTCTTCTAATAAAGTATTGGACCCAATAAATTAAGTGTATTTTAAATCACAAGACATTTTCTGTTGAAGCACTTTTTTTTAAATTTTAATTATTTTCAAACTTATATCTCGCTTATGGTTAGTCCTACATTAAAAATGCAATTAACTATTTTGTAGGAAATTTTATCAGCTTTAATTTTAGTAAAAAGATAAAAATTGATAGGAGTAACTGTTTTCGAGATATAAGCAAGAAACCAAAACACTGTTACCTTAATTAAGCGTTTGCATATAAGCAAATTTAGTACTATTAGTATTATTATTATTAATGTTATTGTTATTAATATTACGATTAAAGACAACTTTGAAACCTTTAGTGACTTTTATGTCTTCTTCTTTTTCCTCTACTAAAGTGTTAGACACAATTAAATTAGTTTAATTTCAGTTTTTCAAACATTTTATTTTAAAGCAAATTTTTGTTAAATATTATTTATATCCAACTCTATAACTCGCTTATGGTTGGTCCTACAAGAAAAATGCAAATAACTATTTTGTAGGAAATTTTATCAGCTTTAATTTTGAAAAAAAGATAAAAATTGATAGGAGTAACTGTTTTCGAGATATAAGCAAAAAACCAATAAGAAAACTGTGACTGTTACTGAACAAAAATGTAATTCGGTTTTCAATGTTTGAGACGAAGACGAAACTGCAGCATTTAAAAACGACTCTGAAGACTTCAGTGACTTTTATGTCACTTCCTTTTTCTTGTAATAAAGTATTGGACCCAATAAATTAAGTGTATTTTAAATCACAAGACATTTTCTGTTAAAGCACTTTTTTTTTAAATATTAATTATTTTCAATCATATATCTCGCTTATGGTTAGTCCTACATGAAAAATGCAAATAACTATTTTGTAGGAAATTTTATCAGCTTGAATATTAGTAAAAAGATAAAAATTGATTGGAGTAACTGTTTTCGAGATATAAGCAAGAAACCAAAACACTGTTACCTTAATTAAGCGTTTGCATATAAGCAAATTTAGTACTATTAGTATTATTATTATTAATGTTATTGTTATTAATATGACAACTAAAGACAACTCTGAAACCTTTAGTGACTTTTATGTCTTTTCCTTTTTTCTCTACTAAAGTGTTAGACACAGTTAAATTAGTTTAATTTCAGTTTTTCAAACATTTTATTTTAAAGCAAATTTTTGTTAAATATTATTTATATCCAACTCTATAACTCGCTTATGGTTGGTCCTACAAGAAAAATGCAAATAACTATTTTGTAGAATATTTTATCAGCTTTAATTTTGAAAGAAAGACAAAAATTCATAGGAGTAACTGTTTTCGAGATATAAGCAAGAAACCAAAAAACTGTTACCTTAATAAAGCGCTTGCATATAAGCAGATTTAGTACTATTAGTATTATTATTATTAATGTTATTGTTATTAATATGACGACTAAAAACGATTCTGAAGACTTTGGTGACTTTTATGTCTTTTTCTTTTTTCTCTACTAAAGTGTTAGACACAATTAATTTAGTTTAATTTCAGTATTTCAAACATTTTATTTTTAAGCAAGTTTTTGTTAAATATTATTTATATCCAACTTCATAACTCGCTTATGGTTGGTCCTACAAGAAAAATGCAAATAACTATTTTGTAGGAAATGTTATCAGCTTTAATTTTGAAAGAAAGATAAAAATTGATAGGAGTAACTGTTTTCGAGATATAAGCAAAAAACCAAAGTAAAAACTGTTACCGTTTCAGAACAAAAATGTAATTCAGTTTTCAATGTTTGAGACGAAGACGAAAATGCAGCAATTAAAATCGACTCTGAAGACTTCAGTGACTTATATGTCACCCCCTTTTTTTTTAATAAAGTATTGGACCTAATAAATTAAGTGTATTTTAAATCACAAGACATTTTCTGTTAAAGCACTTCTTTTTTAAATATTAATTATTTTCAATCTTATATCTCGCTTATGGTTAGTCCTACACAAAAAATGCAAATAACTATTTTGTAGGAAATTTTATCAGCTTGAATTTTAGTAAAAAGATAAAAATTGATAGGAGTAACTGTTTTCGAGATATGAGCAAGAAACCAAAACACTGTTACCTTAATTAAGCGTTTGCATATAAGCAAATTTAGTACTATTAGTATTATTATTATTAATGTTATTGTTATTAATATGACGATTAAAGACAACTTTGAAACCTTTAGTGACTTTTATGTCTTCTTCTTTTTCCTCTACTAAAGTGTTAGACACAATTAAATTAGTTTAATTTCAGTTTTTCAAACATTTTATTTTAAAGCAAATTTTTGTTAAATATTATTTATATCCAACTCTATAACTCGCTTATGGTTGGTCCTACAAGAAAAATGCAAATAACTATTTTGTAGGAAATTTTATCAGCTTTAATTTTGAAAGAAAGATAAAAATTGATAGGAGTAACTGTTTTCGAGATATAAGCAAAAAACCAATAAGAAAACTGTGACTGTTACTGAACAAAAATGTAATCCGGTTTTCAATGTTTGAGACGAAGACGAAACTGCAGCATTTAAAAACGACTCTGAAGACTTCAGTGACTTTTATTTCACTTCCTTTTTCTTCTAATAAAGTATTGGACCCAATAAATTAAGTGTATTTTAAATCACAAGACATTTTCTGTTAAAGCACTTTTTTTTTAAATATTAATTATTTTCAATCATATATCTCGCTTATGGTTAGTCCTACATGAAAAATGCAAATAACTATTTTGTAGGAAATTTTATCAGCTTGAATTTTAGTAAAAAGATAAAAATTGATAGAAGTAACTGTTTTCGAGATATAAGCAAGAAACCAAAACACTGTTACCTTAATTAAGCGTTTGCATATAAGCAAATTTAGTACTATTAGTATTATTATTATTAATGTTATTGTTATTAATATGACAACTAAAGACAACTCAGAAACCTTTAGTGACTTTTATGTCTTTTTCTTTTTTCTCTACTAAAGTGTTAGACACAGTTAAATTAGTTTAATTTCAGTTTTTCAAACATTTTATTTTAAAGCAAATTTTTGTTAAATATTATTTATATCCAACTCTATAACTCGCTTATGGTTGGTCCTACAAGAAAAATGCAAATAACTATTTTGTAGAATATTTTATCAGCTTTAATTTTGAAAGAAAGACAAAAATTCATAGGAGTAACTGTTTTCGAGATATAAGCAAAAAACCAATAAGAAAACTGTGACTGTTACTGAACAAAAATGTAATCCGGTTTTCAATGTTTGAGACGAAGACGAAACTGCAGCATTTAAAAACGACTCTGAAGATTTCAGTGACATTTATGTCACTTCCTTTTTCTTCTAATAAAGTATTGGACCCAATAAATTAAGTGTATTTTAAATCACAAGACATTTTCTGTTAAAGCACTTTTTTTTTAAATATTAATTATTTTCAATCATATATCTCGCTTATGGTTAGTCAAACACAAAAAATGCAAATAACTATTTTGTAGGAAATTTTATCAGCTTGAATTTTAGTAAAAAGATAAAAATTGATAGGAGTAACTGTTTTCGAGATATGAGCAAGAAGCCAAAACACTGTTACCTTAATTAAGCGTTTGCATATAAGCAAATTTAGTACTATTAGTATTATTATTATTAATGTTATTGTTATTAATATGACGATTAAAGACAACTTTGAAACCTTTAGTGACTTTTATGTCTTCTTCTTTTTCCTCTACTAAAGTGTTAGACACAATTAAATTAGTTTAATTTCAGTTTTTCAAACATTTTATTTTAAAGCAAATTTTTGTTAAATATTATTTATATCCAACTCTATAACTCGCTTATGGTTGGTCCTACAAGAAAAATGCAAATAACTATTTTGTAGGAAATTTTATCAGCTTTAATTTTGAGAGAAAGATAAAAATTGATAGGAGTAACTGTTTTCGAGATATAAGCAAAAAACCAATAAGAAAACTGTGACTGTTACTGAACAAAAATGTAATCCGGTTTTCAATGTTTGAGACGAAGACGAAACTGCAGCATTTAAAAACGACCCTGAAGATTTCAGTGACTTTTATGTCACTTCCTTTTTCTTCTAATAAAGTATTGGACCCAATAAATTAAGTGTATTTTAAATCACAAGACATTTTCTGTTAAAGCACTTTTTTTTTAAATATTAATTATTTTCAATCATATATCTCGCTTATGGTTAGTCCTACATGAAAAATGCAAATAACTATTTTGTAGGAAATTTTATCAGCTTGAATTTTAGTAAAAAGATAAAAATTGATAGAAGTAACTGTTTTCGAGATATAAGCAAGAAACCAAAACACTGTTACCTTAATTAAGCGTTTGCATATAAGCAAATTTAGTACTATTAGTATTATTATTATTAATGTTATTGTTATTAATATGACAACTAAAGACAACTCTGAAACCTTTAGTGACTTTTATGTCTTTTTTTTTCTCTACTAAAGTGTTAGACACAGTTAAATTAGTTTAATTTCAGTTTTTCAAACATTTTATTTTAAAGCAAATTTTTGTTAAATATTATTTATATCCAACTCTATAACTCGCTTATGGTTGGTCCTACAAGAAAAATGCAAATAACTATTTTGTAGAATATTTTATCAGCTTTAATTTTGAAAGAAAGACAAAAATTCATAGGAGTATCTGTTTTCGAGATATAAGCAAGAAACCAAAAAACTGTTACCTTAATAAAGCGCTTGCATATAAGCAGATTTAGTACTATTAGTATTATTATTATTAATGTTATTGTTATTAATATGACGACTAAAAACGATTCTGAAGACTTTGGTGACTTTTATGTCTTTTTCTTTTTTCTCTACTAAAGTGTTAGACACAATTAATTTAGTTTAATTTCAGTATTTCAAACATTTTATTTTTAAGCAAGTTTTTGTTAAATATTATTTATATCCAACTTTATAACTCGCTTATGGTTGGTCCTACAAAAAAAATGCAAATAACTATTTTGTAGGAAATGTTATCAGCTTTAATTTTGAAAGAAAGATAAAAATTGATAGGAGTAACTGTTTTCGAGATATAAGCAAAAAACCAAAGTAAAAACTGTTACCGTTTCAGAACAAAAATGTAATTCAGTTTTCAATGTTTGAGACGAAGACGAAAATGCAGCATTTAAAATCGACTCTGAAGACTTCAGTGACTTATATGTCACCCCCTTTTTTTTTTTAATAAAGTATTGGACCTAATAAATTAAGTGTATTTTAAATCACAAGACATTTTCTGTTAGAGCACTTCTTTTTTAAATATTAATTATTTTCAATCTTATATCTCGCTTATGGTTAGTCCTACATAAAAAATGCAAATAACTATTTTGTAGGAAATTTTATCAGCTTGAATTTTAGTAAAAAGATAAAAATTGATAGGAGTAACTGTTTTCGAGATATGAGCAAGAAACCAAAACACTGTTACCTTAATTAAGCGTTTGCATATAAGCAAATTTAGTACTATTAGTATTATTATTATTAATGTTATTGTTATTAATATGACGATTAAAGACAACTTTGAAACCTTTAGTGACTTTTATGTCTTCTTCTTTTTCCTCTACTAAAGTGTTAGACACAATTAAATTAGTATAATTTCAGTTTTTCAAACATTTTATTTTAAAGCAAATTTTTGTTAAATATTATTTATATCCAACTCTATAACTCGCTTATGGTTGGTCCTACAAGAAAAATGCAAATAACTATTTTGTAGGAAATTTTATCAGCTTTAATTTTGACAGAAAGATAAAAATTGATAGGAGTAACTGTTTTCGAGATATAAGCAAAAAACCAATAAGAAAACTGTGACTGTTACTGAACAAAAATGTAATTCAGTTTTCAATGTTTGAGACGAAGACGAAACTGCAGCATTTAAAAACGACTCTGAAGACTTCAGTGACTTTTATGTCACTTCCTTTTTCTTCTAATAAAGTATTGGACCCAATAAATTAAGTGTATTTTAAATCACAAGACATTTTCTGTTAAAGCACTTTTTTTTTAAATATTAATTATTTTCAATCATATATCTCGCTTATGGTTAGTCCTACATAAAAAATGCAAATAACTATTTTGTAGGAAATTTTATCAGCTTGAATTTTGGTAAAAAGATAAAAATTGATAGGAGTAACTGTTTTCGAGACATAAGCAAGAAACCAAAACACTGTTACCTTAATTAAGCGTTTGCATATAAGCAAATTTAGTACTATTAGTATTATTATTATTAATGTTATTGTTATTAATATGACAACTAAAGACAACTCTGAAACCTTTAGTGACTTTTATGTCTTTTTCTTTTTCCTCTACTAAAGTGTTAGACTCAATTAATTTAGTTTAATTTCGGTTTTTCAAACATTTTATTTTAAAGCAAATTTTTGTTAAATATTATTTATATCCAACTCTATAACTCGCTTATGGTTGGTCCTACAAAAAAATGCAAATAACTATTTTGTAGGAAATTTTATTAGCTTTAATTTTGAAAAAAAGATAAAAATTGATAGGAGTAACTGTTTTCGAGATATAAGCAAGAAACCAAAAAAATGTTACGTTAATTAAGCGTTTGCATATAAGCAAATTTAGTACTATTAGTATTATTATTATTAATGTTATTGTTATTAATATGACGACTAAAGACGACTCTGAAACATTTAGTGACTTTTATGTCTTCTCCTTTTTCCTCTACTAAAGTGTTAGACACAATTAATTTAGTTTAATTCCGGTTTTTCAAGCATTTTATTTTAAAGCAAATTTTTGTTAAATATTATTTATATCCAACTCTATAACTCGTTTATGCTTGGTCCTACAAGAAAAATGTAAATAACTATTTTGTTGGAAATTTTATCAGCTTTAATTTTGAAAGAAAGATAAAATTTGATAGGAGTAACTGTTTTCGAGATATAAGCAAAAAACCAATAAGAAAACTGTAACTGTTACTGAACAAAAATGTAATTCAGTTTTCAATGTTTGAGACGAAGTCAAAAATGCAGCATTTAAAAACGACTCTGAAGACTTCAGTGACTTTTATGTCACCTCCTTTTTCTTCTAATAAAGTATTGGACCCAACAAATTAAGTGTATTTTAAATCACAAGACATTTTCTGTTAAAACACTTTTTTTTAATTAATAATTATTTTCAAACTTATATCTCGCTTATGGTTAGTTCTACATGAAAAATGCAAATAACTATTTTGTAGGAAATTTTATCACCTTTAATTTTGGTGAAAAAGTAAAAATTGATAGGAGTAACTGTTTTCGAGATATAGACAAAAAACAAAAAAACTGTTACCTTAATTAAGCGCTTGCATATAAGCAAATTTAGTACTACTAGTATTGTTATTATAAATGTTATTGTTATTAATATGACGACTAAAGACAACTTTAAGACTTTAGTGACTTTTATGTCTCCTCCTTTTTCCTCTACTAAAGTGTTAGACACAATTAATTTAGTTTAATTTCGGTTTTTTAAACATTTTATTTTAAAGCAAATTTTTGTTAAATATTAAAAACTATAAAATGGCTTAGATTGCCTAAAAACACAGATCACACATGATCTTTTGCATAAAAATGAGAAAACGCTCATGTAACACACAAAATAAGCTCCATTTTTCCTTTTTAAAAGTATTATTATTATTATTACTTTTGTTACTATTACTATTATTATTATTATTATTATTATTATTATTATTATTATTGTTATTATTATTATTATTATTATTATTATTATTATTATTATTATTATTATTATTATTATTATTAAAAACTTATATTAAACAGACAGAAAACGTCGTATTCTGACACAACTTAAAACACAGAACACACATGATCTTTTGCATAGAAATGAGAAAACGCTCATATAACACAAAATAAGCTTCATTTTGGCTTAGAAAACTAAGCTTACTTTTACTATTACTATTATTTTTATTTTTATTATTATTATTATTATTACTATTATTATTATTATTATTATTATTATTATTATTATTATTATTATTATTATTATTAATATTATTATTATTAAAGACCGATTATAACTTTTGTATAGTAAATGTTTTTATACCAGTTTTAAAATGAGTTACTAATTTTAGACAATTTCTTGCCTAAAAACACAGATCACAGATGATCTCTTGCATAGAAATGAGAAAACGCTCAGATAACACAAAATAAGCATCATTTTTGCTTAGAAAAACTAAGCTTTAATTTAGAAAAAAATTTATTATTATAAGTATTATTATCATTATTATTATTATTATTATTATTATTATTATTATTATTATTGTTTCTTTTATTACTATTATTATTATTATTATTATTATTATTATTATTATTAACTTTTGTATAGTAAATGTTTTTATACCAGTTTTAAAATGAGTTATTAATTTTATTCAATTTCTTGCCTAAAAACACAGATCACAGATGATCTCTTGCATAGAAATGAGAAAACGCTCATATAACACACAAAATAAGCATCATTTTTGCTTAGAAAAACTAAGCTTTAATTTAGAAAGAAATTCATTATTATAAGTATTATTATCATTATTATTATTATTATTATTATTATTTCTTTTATTACTATTATTATTATTATTATTATTATTATTATTATTATTATTACTATTATTATTATTATTATTATTATTATTAACTTTTGTATAGTAAATGTTTTTATACCAGTTTTAAAATGAGTTATTAATTTTAGACAATTTCTTGCCTAAAAATAGAGATCACAGATGATTTCTTGCATAGAAATGAGAAAGCGCTCATATAACACACAAAATAAGCTTCATTTTTGCTTAGAAAACTAAGCTTACTTTTATTTCTATTATTATTTTTATTATTATTATTATTATTATTATTATTATTATTATTATTATTATTATTATTATTATTATTATTGTTATTATTATTATTATTATTATTATTGTTATTATTATTATTATTATTATTAAAAACTTATATTAAACAGACAGAAAACGTCGTATTCTGACACAAAAAAACGAATTACGTTATAGACTTGACGAGAACGGCGTATCTCGGACTCTTATAGGACTCTTATAGGGTCAAAAATTATCAGTTTGGATTAAAACAAATTATTTTTGTTGACTCTCAGTCTGAATTGTTCATCAGTTCAAACAAAAACGGCTTACTTTAGACGATCTTTTGCTTTGAACAAGAAAACTTACATCGAACAGACTAAAAACGTATTAATCTGGCATAAAAGAGCAATTTATGTATCACTTTGGATAAAAGCAGCTAATCCTATTCGTTTCATTGCTTAAAATAGACAAAATTGTTAATAAATCTAACGAAAACGCTGTATTCTAGCACAAAATACTAATTACATTATAGTTTCGACGAGAATAGCTTATTTGGAATGATTCTATGCTTCCAAACGAGTAAATTTTTAATAAACAGATGCCAAACATCATGTTTTGTCCTATAAAGACATTTTATATTGCAGTTTGTATTAAAACAAAATATTTTCGTTGATTCTTTGTTAGAAGCAGCAAACCTAACATTAAAGAATCTGAAAACTTTGTATTCGGACACAAACCACCGAATTTTGTTTCAGTTTAGACAAAAACGGTTGATTTTCGACAATATTTTGCTTTGAACAAGAAAGCTTATATCAAACTGACTAAAAACGTCTTATTTTAGCACAAAACAAAAGATTTGCGTTATAGTCTTAAAGCTGATTCATGCCACAGTTTGGATAAAAACCAATTATTTTTGTTAATTCATTGTTACAAACAAGAAACCTTACATCAAAGAAACTGAAAACCCATTATTTAGGCACAGAAATTCGAATTACGTTTCAGTCTGGACAAAAACTGCTTATTTTAGACGATCCTTTGTTTTGAACACGAAAACTTACATTAAAAAGATTAAAAACGTCTTATTCTGGCTGAAAACTGCAAATTATATATTACTCTAGATAAAAGCAATTTATCCTGATTACTCCTTTACTTAGAATAGAGTAAACTTGTATAAAACTTAATGAAAACTTTAAATTTCGTCTCAAAGAAATAATTTACGTTATAGTTTTGACCAGCACTGTTTATTTCAAACGAAATTATGATTCGAAACTAATGAACTTTTATGGGGCAGATGCAAAACCACATATTACCATATAAAGCGTTGTTTTAAAGCAAAGTATTACCTTTTGCAACAAGAAATTTCACGTCAAAGAAACTGAAAACATCGTATCCATGCACAAATATCGAATTACGTATCAGTTTAGGCAAATACAGCTTATTTTAAACGATTCCTTGCTATAAACAAGAAAAATTTTATCAAACATATTGAAAATGTCTTATTCTCGAAAATAAGAGCAAATTATGTATCAGTTTTAACAAAAGCGGATTACTCTGTTTGATTCTATGCTTAGAGTAGAGTAAACTACTATAAAACGTAATGAAAACTCTATATTCAAGCTCAAAAGAACAAATTACGTTATAGTTTTGACAAAAAAAAATTATTTCGGACGACTACATATTTCGAAGTAAGCAAACTTTAATTGAACAAGTGCAAAAGCTAATACTTTGCTTTAAAATAACGATTTATGTGGTAATATGGTATTTTGCATCTGTCCTATAAAAGTTTACTCGTTTCGCTCCATTGAATCATTCGAAATAAATTATTTTGACACAACAACGAAAATAATTTTTTTGTTTAAACTGTAACATGTCGTTTTTATAAAACGAACTAAGACGTTTGGCATCTGTTTAGTGAAAGTTTTCTCGTTTGGGGGCATAAAATCGTTTGAAATTAACAGTTCTGGTCAAAACTATAACGTAAATTATTTCTTTGAGACGAAATTTAAAGTTTTCATTAAGTTTTATACAAGTTTGCTCTATTCTAAGCAAAGGAGTAATCAGGATAAACTGCTTTTATCCAAAGTAATACATAATTTGCAGTTTTGAGCCAGAATAAGACGTTTTTAATCTTTTTAATGTAAGTTTTCGTGTTCAAAAGAAAGAATCGTCTAAAATAAGCAATTTGTGTCCAGACTGAAACGTAATTTGATTTTCTGGGCCTGAATAAGAGATTTTCAGTTTCTTTGATGTAAGGTTTCTTGTTTGTAACAATGAATAAACGAAAATCATTGGTTTTAATCCAAACTGTGACATAAATCGTTTTTTAAAGGCGAAATCAGACGTTTTGTCTCTGTTCAGTGAAAGTATAGTGGTTTTAAAGCATAGAATCGTTTGAAATTAACAGTTCTCGTCAAGACTATAACGCAAATCTTTAAAGTGATACAAAGAAATAATTTACGTAATAGTTTTGACCAGAACTGTTAATTTCAAACGATTTTATGCCCCCAAACGAGAAAACTTTCACTAAACAGATGCCAAACGTCTTAGTTCGTTTTATAAAAGCGACTTATGTTACAGTTTAAACAAAAACAAATTATTTGTGTTGTTGTTGCGTCAAAATAATTTATTTCTAATGATTCAATGGAGCGAAACGGGTAAACTTTTATAGGACAGATGCAAAATACCATATTACCACATAAATCATTATTTTAAAGCAAAGTATTAGCTTTTGCACATGTTCAATTAAAGTTTGCTTACTTCGAAGTATGTAATCGTCCGAAATATTTTTTTTTGTCAAAACTATAACGTAATTTGTTCTTTTGAGCTTAAATATAGAGTTTTCATTACGTTTTATAGTAGTTTACTCTACTCTAAGCATAGAATCAAACAGAGTAATCCGCTTTTGTTAAAACTGATACATAATTTGCTCTTATTTTCGAGAATAAGACGTTTTCAATATGCTTGATAAAATTTTTCTTGTTTATAGCAAGGAATCGTTTAAAATAAGCTGTATTTGCCTAAACTGATACGTAATTAGATATTTATGTATGGATACAAAGTTTTCAGTTTCTTTGACGTGAAATTTCTTGTTGCAAAAGGTAATACTTTGCTTTAAAACAACGCTTTATATGGTAATATGTGGTTTTGCATCTGCCCCATAAAAGTTCATTAGTTTCGAATCATAATTTCGTTTGAAATAAACAGTGCTGGTCAAAACTATAACGTAAATTATTTCTTTGAGACGAAATTTAAAGTTTTCATTAAGTTTTATACAAGTTTACTCTATTCTAAGTAAAGGAGTAATCAGGATAAATTGCTTTTATCTAGAGTAATATATAATTTGCAGTTTTCAGCCAGAATAAGACGTTTTTAATCTTTTTAATGTAAGTTTTTGTATTCAAAACAAAGGATCGTCTAAAGTAAGCAGTTTTTGTCCAGACTGAAACGTAATTCGAATCTCTGTGCCTGAATAAGGGGTTTTCAGTTACTTTGATGTAAGGTTTATGTTTGTAACAATGAATTAACGAAAATAATTGGTTTTTATCCAAACTGTGGCATGAATCGTTTTTAAAAGGCGAAATAAGATGTTTTTCCTCTGTACAGTGAAAGTTTACTCGTTTCAAAGCATAGAACCGTTTGAAATTAACAGCTCTCGTTAAGACTATAACGCAAATCTTTTGTTTTGTGCTAAAATAAGACGTTTTTAGTCAGTTTGATATAAGCTTTCTTGTTCAAAGCAAAATATTGTCGAAAATCAACCGTTTTTGTCTAAACTGAAACAAAATTCGGTGGTTTGTGTCCGAATACAAAGTTTTCAGATTCTTTAATGTTAGGTTTGCTGCTTCTAACAAAGAATCAACGAAAATATTTTGTTTTAATACAAACTGCAATATAAAATGTCTTTATAGGACAAAACATGATGTTTGGCATCTGTTTATTAAAAATTTACTCGTTTGGAAGCATAGAATCATTCCAAATAAGCTATTCTCGTCGAAACTATAATGTAATTAGTATTTTGTGCTAGAATACAGCGTTTTTGTTAGATTTATTAACAATTTTGTCTATTTTAAGCAATGAAACGAATAGGATTAGCTGCCTTTATCCAAAGTGATACATAAATTGCTCTTTTATGCCAGATTAATACGTTTTTAGTCTGTTCGATGTAAGTTTTCTTGTTCAAAGCAAAAGATCGTCTAAAGTAAGCCGTTTTTGTTTGAACTGATGAACAATTCAGACTGAGAGTCAACAAAAATAATTTGTTTTAATCCAAACTGATAATTTTTGACCCTATAAGAGTCCTATAAGAGTCCGAGATACGCCGTTCTCGTCAAGTCTATAACGTAATTCGTTTTTTTGTGTCAGAATACGACGTTTTCTGTCTGTTTAATATAAGTTTTTAATAATAATAATAATAATAACAATAATAATAATAATAATAATAACAATAATAATAATAATAATAATAATAATAATAATAATAATAGTAATAATAATAATAATAATAATAGTAATAATAATAATAATAATAATAATAATAATAATAATAATAATAATAATGATAATAATACTTATAATAATGAATTTCTTTCTAAATTAAAGCTTAGTTTTTCTAAGCAAAAATGATGCTTATTTTGTGTGTTATATGAGCGTTTTCTCATTTCTATGCAAGAGATCATCTGTGATCTGAGTTTTTAGGCAAGAAATTGAATAAAATTAATAACTCATTTTAAAACTGGTATAAAAACATTTACTATACAAAAGTTAATAATAATAATAATAATAATAATATTAATAATAATAATAATAATAATAATAATAGTAATAAAAGAAACAATAATAATAATAATAATAATGATAATAATACTTATAATAATAAATTTCTTTCTAAATTAAAGGTTAGTTTTTCTAAGCAAAAATGATGCTTATTTTGTGTTATCTGAGCGTTTTCTCATTTCTATGCAAGAGATCATCTGTGATCTGTGTTTTTAGGCAAGAAATTGTCTAAAATTAATAACTCATTTTAAAACTGGTATAAAAACATTTACTATACAAAAGTTATAATCGGTCTTTAATAAGAATAATATTAATAATAATAATAATAATAATAATAATAATAATAATAATAATAATAATAATAGTAATAATAATCATAAAAATAATAGTAATAATAATAATAATAATAATAAAAATAAAAATAATAGTAGCAAAAGTAAGCTTAGTTTTCTAAGCCAAAATGAAGCTTATTTTGTGTTATATGAGCGTTTTCTCATTTCTATGCAAAAGATCATGTGTGATCTGTGTTTTAAGTTGTGTCAGAATACGACGATTTCTGTCTGTTTAATATAAGTTTTTAATAATAATAATAATAATAATAATAATAATAATAATAATAATAATAATAATAATAATAATAATAATAATAATAATAATAATAATAATAATAATAATAATAATAATAATAATAACAATAATAATAATAATAATAATAATAATAATAATAGTAATAGTAACAAAAGTAATAATAATAATAATACTTTTAAAAAGGAAAAATGGAGCTTATTTTGTGTGTTACATGAGCGTTTTCTCATTTTTATGCAAAAGATCATGTGTGATCTGTGTTTTTAGGCAATCTAAGCCATTTTATAGTTTTTAATATTTAACAAAAATTTGCTTTAAAATAAAATGTTTGAAAAACCGAAATTAAACTAAATTAATTGTGTCTAACACTTTAGTAGAGGAAAAAGGAGGAGACATAAAAGTCACTAAAGTCTTAAAGTTGTCTTTAGTCGTCATATTAATAACAATAACATTTATAATAACAATACTAGTAGTACTAAATTTGCTTATATGCAAGCGCTTAATTAAGGTAACTGTTTTTTTGTTTTTTGCCTATATCTCGAAAACAGTTACTCCTATCAATTTTTACTTTTTCACCAAAATTAAAGGTGATAAAATTTCCTACAAAATAGTTATTTGCATTTTTCATGTAGAACTAACCATAAGCGAGATATAAGTTTGAAAATAATTATTAATTAAAAAAAAGTGTTTTAACAGAAAATGTCTTGTGATTTAAAATACACTTAATTTGTTGGGTCCAATACTTTATTAGAAGAAAAAGGAGGTGACATAAAAGTCACTGAAGTCTTCAGAGTCGTTTTTAAATGCTGCATTTTTGACTTCGTCTCAAACATTGAAAACTGAATTACATTTTTGTTCAGTAACAGTTACAGTTTTCTTATTGGTTTTTTGCTTATATCTCGAAAACAGTTACTCCTATCAAATTTTATCTTTCTTTCAAAATTAAAGCTGATAAAATTTCCAACAAAATAGTTATTTACATTTTTCTTGTAGGACCAAGCATAAACGAGTTATAGAGTTGGATATAAATAATATTTAACAAAAATTTGCTTTAAAATAAAATGCTTGAAAAACCGGAATTAAACTAATTAAAAATAATTAAAACTAATTAAATTAATTGTGTCTAACACTTTAGTAGAGGAAAAAGGAGAAGACATAAAAGTCACTAAATGTTTCAGAGTCGTCTTTAGTCGTCATATTAATAACAATAACATTAATAATAATAATACTAATAGTACTAAATTTGCTTATATGCAAACGCTTAATTAACGTAACATTTTTTTGGTTTCTTGCTTATATCTCGAAAACAGTTACTCCTATCAATTTTTATCTTTTTTTCAAAATTAAAGCTAATAAAATTTCCTACAAAATAGTTATTTGCATTTTTTTGTAGAACCAACCATAAGCGAGTTATAGAGTTGGATATAAATAATATTTAACAAAAATTTGCTTTAAAATAAAATGTTTGAAAAACCGAAATTAAACTAAATTAATTGAGTCTAACACTTTAGTAGAGGAAAAAGAAAAAGACATAAAAGTCACTAAAGGTTTCAGAGTTGTCTTTAGTTGTCATATTAATAACAATAACATTAATAATAATAATACTAATAGTACTAAGTTTGCTTATATGCAAACGCTTAATTAAGGTAACAGTGTTTTGGTTTCTTGCTTATATCTCGAAAACAGTTACTCCTATCAATTTTTATCTTTTTACTAAAATTCAAGCTGATAAAATTTCCTACAAAATAGTTATTTGCATTTTTTATGTGGGACTAACCATAAGCGAGATATATGATTGAAAATAATTAATATTTAAAAAAAAAGTGCTTTAACAGAAAATGTCTTGTGATTTAAAATACACTTAATTTATTGGGTCCAATACTTTATTAGAAGAAAAAGAAAGTGACATAAAAGTCACTAAAGTCTTCAGAGTCGTTTTTAAATGCTGCAGTTTCGTCTTCGTCTCAAACATTGAAAACTGAATTACATTTTTGTTCAGTAACAGTCACAGTTTTCTTATTGGTTTTTTGCTTATATCTCGAAAACAGTTACTCCTATCAATTTTTATCTTTCTGTCAAAATTAAAGCTGATAAAATTTCCTACAAAATAGTTATTTGCATTTTTTTTGTAGGACCAACCATAAGCGAGTTATAGAGTTGGATATAAATAATATTTAACAAAAATTTGCGTTAAAATAAAATGTTTGAAAAACTGAAATTAAACTAATTGAATTGTGTCTAACACTTTAGTAGAGGAAAAAGAAGAAGACATAAAAGTCACTAAAGGTTTCAAAGTTGTCTTTAATCGTCATATTAATAACAATAACATTAATAATAATAATACTAATAGTACTAAATTTGCTTATATGCAAACGCTTAATTAAGGTAACAGTGTTTTGGTTTCTTGCTCATATCTCGAAAACAGTTACTCCTATCAATTTTTATCTTTTTACTAAAATTAAAGCTGATAAAATTTCCTACAAAATAGTTAATTGCATTTTTAATGTAGGACTAACCATAAGCGAGATATAAGTTTGAAAATAATTAAAATTTAAAAAAAAGTGCTTCAACAGAAAATGTCTTGTGATTTAAAATACACTTTATTTATTGGGTCCAATACTTTATTAGAAGAAAAAAGAGGTGACAAAAAGGTCACTGAAGTCTTTAGAGTCGTTTGTGAATGCTGCATTTTCGTCTTCGTCTCAAACATTGAAAACTGAATTACATTTTTGTTCAGTAACTGTTACAGTTTTCTTATTGGTTTTTTGCTTATATCTCGAAAACAGTTACTCCTATCAATTTTTATCTTTCTTTTAAAATTAAAGCTGATAAAGCTTCCTACAAAATAGTTGTTTGCATTTTTCTTGTAGGACCAACCATAAGCGAGTTATAGAGTTGGATATAAATAATATTTAACAAAAATTTGCTTTAAATAAAATGTTTGAAAAACCGAAATTAAACTAAATTAATTGAGTCTAACACTTTAGTAGAGAAAAAAGAAAAAGACATAAAAGTCACCAAAGTCTTCAGAATCGTTTTTAGTCGTCATATTAATAACAATAACATTAATAATAATAATACTAATAGTACTAAATCTGCTTATATGCAAGCGCTTTATTAAGGTAACAGTTTTTTGGTTTCTTGCTTATATCTCGAAAACAGTTACTCCTATCAATTTTTAGCTTTCTGTCAAAATTAAAGCTGATAAAATTTCCAACAAAATAGTTATTTGCATTTTTCTTGTAGGACCAACCATAAGCGAGTTATAGAGTTGGATAAAAATAATATTTAACAAAAATTTGCTTTAAAATAAAATGTTTGAAAAACTGAAATTAAACTAATTTAATTGTGTCTAACACTTTAGTAGAGGAAAAAGAAGAAGACATAAAAGTCACTAAAGGTTTCAAAGTTGTCTATAATCGTCATATTAATAACAATAACATTAATAATAATAATACTAATAGTACTAAATTTGCTTATATGCAAACGCTTAATTAAGGTAACAGTGTTTTGGTTTCTTGCTCATATCTCGAAAACAGTTACTCCTATCAATTTTTATCTTTCTTTCAAAATTAAAGCTGATAACATTTCCTACAAAATAGTTATTTGCATTTTTTATGTAGGACTAACCATAAGCGAGATATATGATTGATAATAATTAATATTTAAAACAAAAGTGCTTTAACAGAAAATGTCTTGTGATTTAAAATACACTTAATTTATTGGGTCCAATACTTTTTTAGAAGAAAAAAAAAGTGACATAAAAGTCACTGAAGTCTTCAGAGTCGTTTTTAAATGCTGCAGTTTCGTCTTCGTCTCAAACATTGAAAACTGAATTACATTTTTGTTCAGTAACAGTCACAGTTTTCTTATTGGTTTTTTGCTTATATCTCGAAAACAGTTACTCCTATCAATTTTTATCTTTCTGTCAAAATTAAAGCTGATAAAATTTCCTACAAAATAGTTATTTGCATTTTTCTTGTAGGACCAACCATAAGCGAGTTATAGAGTTGGATATAAATAATATTTAACAAAAATTTGCTTTAAAATAAAATGTTTGAAAAACTGAAATTAAACTAATTTAATTGTGTCTAACACTTTAGTAGAGAAAAAAGAAGAAGACATAAAAGTCACTAAAGGTTTCAAAGAGGTCTTTAATCGTAATATTAATAACAATAACATTAATAATAATAATACTAATAGTACTAAATTTGCTTATATGCAAACGCTTAATTAAGGTAACAGTGTTTTGGTTTCTTGCTCATATCTCGAAAACAGTTACTCCTATCAATTTTTATCTTTCTTTCAAAATTAAAGCTGATAACATTTCCTACAAAATAGTTATTTGCATTTTTCATGTAGGACTAACCATAAGCGAGATATATGATTGAAAATAATTAATATTTAAAACAAAAGTGCTTTAACAGAAAATGTCTTGTGATTTAAAATACACTTAATTTATTGGGTCCAATACTTTTTTAGAAGAAAAAAAAAGTGACATAAAAGTCACTGAAGTCTTCAGAGTCGTTTTTAAATGCTGCATTTTCGTCTTCGTCTCAAACATTGAAAACTGAATTACATTTTTGTTCTGAAACGGTAACAGTTTTTACTTTGGTTTTTTGCTTATATCTCGAAAACAGTTACTCCTATTAATTTTTATCTTTCTTTTAAAATTAAAGCTGATAAAGCTTCCTACAAAATAGTTGTTTGCATTTTTCTTGTAGGACCAACCATAAGCGAGTTATAGAGTTGGATATAAATAATATTTAACAAAAATTTGCTTTAAATAAAATGTTTGAAAAACCGAAATTAAACTAAATTAATTGAGTCTAACACTTTAGTAGAGAAAAAAGAAAAAGACATAAAAGTCACCAAAGTCTTCAGAATCGTTTTTAGTCGTCATATTAATAACAATAACATTATTAATAATAATACTAATAGTACTAAATCTGCTTATATGCAAGCGCTTTATTAAGGTAACAGTTTTTTGGTTTCTTGCTTATATCTCGAAAACAGTTACTCCTATCAATTTTTATCTTTTTTTCAAAATTAAAGCTGATAAAATTTCCTACAAAATAGTTATTTGCATTTTTCTTGTAGGTCCAACCATAAGCGAGTTATAGAGTTGGATATAAATAATATTTAACAAAAATTTGCTTTAAAATAAAATGTTTGGAAAACTGAAATTAAACTAATTTAATTGTGTCTAACACTTTAGTAGAGGAAAAAGAAGAAAACATAAAAGTCACTAAAGGTTTCAAAGTTGTCTTTAATCGTCATATTAATAACAATAACATTAATAATAATAATACTAATAGTACTAAATTTGCTTATATGCAAACGCTTAATTAAGGTAACAGTGTTTTGGTTTCTTGCTCATATCTCGAAAACAGTTACTCCTATCAATTTTTATCTTTTTACTAAAATTCAAGCTGATAAAATTTCCTACAAAATAATTATTTGCATTTTTTATGTAGGACTAACCATAAGCGAGATATAAGATTGAAAATAATTAATATTTAAAAAAGAAGTGCTTTAACAGAAAATGTCTTGTGATTTAAAATACACTTAATTTATTAGGTCCAATACTTTATTAGAAAAAAAGGGGGTGACATATAAGTCACTGAAGTCTTCAGAGTCGATTTTAAATGCTGCATTTTCGTCTTCGTCTCAAACATTGAAAACTGAATTACATTTTTGTTCTGAAACGGTAACAGTTTTTACTTTGGTTTTTTGCTTCTATCTCGAAAACAGTTACTCCTATCAATTTTTATCTTTCTTTCAAAATTAAAGCTGATAACATTTCCTACAAAATAGTTATTTGCATTTTTCTTGTAGGACCAACCATAAGCGAGTTATAAAGTTGGATATAAATAATATTTAACAAAAACTTGCTTAAAAATAAAATGTTTAAAATACTGAAATTAAACTAAATTAATTGTGTCTAACACTTTAGTAGAGAAAAAAGAAAAAGACATAAAAGTCACCAAAGTCTTCAGAATCGTTTTTAGTCGTCATATTAATAACAATAACATTAATAATAATAATACTAATAGTACTAAATCTGCTTATATGCAAGCGCTTTATTAAGGTAACAGTTTTTTGGTTTCTTGCTTATATCTCGAAAACAGTTACTCCTATCAATTTTTATCTTTTTACTAAAATTACAGCTGATAAAATTTCCTACAAAATAGTTAATTGCATTTTTAATGTAGGACTAACCATAAGCGAGATATAAGTTTGAAAATAATTAAAATTTAAAAAAAAGTGCTTCAACACAAAATGTCTTGTGATTTAAAATACACTTAATTTATTGGGTCCAATACTTTATTAGAAGAAAAAAGAGGTGACAGAAAGGTCACTGAAGTCTTTAGAGTCGTTTGTAAATGCTGCATTTTCGTCTTCGTCTCAAACATTGAAAACTGAATTACATTTTTGTTCAGTAACTGTTACAGTTTTCTTATTGGTTTTTTGCTTATATCTCGAAAACAGTTACTCCTATCAATTTTTATCTTTCTTTTAAAATTAAAGCTGATAAAGCTTCCTACAAAATAGTTGTTTGCATTTTTCTTGTAGGACCAACCATAAGCGAGTTATAGAGTTGGATATAAATAATATTTAACAAAAATTTGCTTTAAATAAAATGTTTGAAAAACCGAAATTAAACTAAATTAATTGAGTCTAACACTTTAGTAGAGAAAAAAGAAAAAGACATAAAAGTCACCAAAGTCTTCAGAATCGTTTTTAGTCGTCATATTAATAACAATAACATTATTAATAATAATACTAATAGTACTAAATCTGCTTATATGCAAGCGCTTTATTAAGGTAACAGTTTTTTGGTTTCTTGCTTATATCTCGAAAACAGTTACTCCTATCAATTTTTATCTTTTTTTCAAAATTAAAGCTGATAAAATTTCCTACAAAATAGTTATTTGCATTTTTCTTGTAGGTCCAACCATAAGCGAGTTATAGAGTTGGATATAAATAATATTTAACAAAAATTTGCTTTAAAATAAAATGTTTGGAAAACTGAAATTAAACTAATTTAATTGTGTCTAACACTTTAGTAGAGGAAAAAGAAGAAAACATAAAAGTCACTAAAGGTTTCAAAGTTGTCTTTAATCGTCATATTAATAACAATAACATTAATAATAATAATACTAATAGTACTAAATTTGCTTATATGCAAACGCTTAATTAAGGTAACAGTGTTTTGGTTTCTTGCTCATATCTCGAAAACAGTTACTCCTATCAATTTTTATCTTTTTACTAAAATTCAAGCTGATAAAATTTCCTACAAAATAATTATTTGCATTTTTTATGTAGGACTAACCATAAGCGAGATATAAGATTGAAAATAATTAATATTTAAAAAAGAAGTGCTTTAACAGAAAATGTCTTGTGATTTAAAATACACTTAATTTATTAGGTCCAATACTTTATTAGAAAAAAAGGGGGTGACATATAAGTCACTGAAGTCTTCAGAGTCGATTTTAAATGCTGCATTTTCGTCTTCGTCTCAAACATTGAAAACTGAATTATATTTTTGTTCTGAAACGGTAACAGTTTTTACTTTGGTTTTTTGCTTATATCTCGAAAACAGTTACTCCTATCAATTTTTATCTTTCTTTCAAAATTAAAGCTGATAACATTTCCTACAAAATAGTTATTTGCATTTTTCTTGTAGGACCAACCATAAGCGAGTTATAAAGTTGGATATAAATAATATTTAACAAAAACTTGCTTAAAAATAAAATGTTTGAAATACTGAAATTAAACTAAATTAATTGTGTCTAACACTTTAGTAGAGAAAAAAGAAAAAGACATAAAAGTCACCAAAGTCTTCTGAATCGTTTTTAGTCGTCATATTAATAACAATAACATTAATAATAATAATACTAATAGTACTAAATCTGCTTATATGGAAGCGCTTTATTAAGGTAACAGTTTTTTGGTTTCTTGCTTATATCTCGAAAACAGTTACTCCTATGAATTTTTGTCTTTCTTTCAAAATCAAAGCTGATAAAATATTCTACAAAATAGTTATTTGCATTTTTCTTGTAGGACCAACCATAAGCGAGTTATAGAGTGGGATATAAATAATATTTAACAAAAATTTGCTTTAAAATAAAATGTTTGAAAAACTGAAATTAAACTAATTTAATTGTGTCTAACACTTTAGTAGAGGAAAAAGAAGAAGACATAAAAGTCACTAAAGGTTTCAAAGTTGTCTTTAATCGTAATATTAATAACAATAACATTAATAATAATAATACTAATAGTACTAAATTTGCTTATATGCAAACGCTTAATTAAGGTAACAGTGTTTTGGTTTCTTGCTTATATCTCGAAAACAGTTACTCCTATCAATTTTTATCTTTTTACTAAAATTAAAGCTGATAAAATTTCCTACAAAATAGTTAATTGCATTTTTAATGTAGGACTAACCATAAGCGAGATATAAGTTTGAAAATAATTAAAATTTAAAAAAAAGTGCTTCAACAGAAAATGTCTTGTGATTTAAAATACACTTAATTTATTGGGTCCAATACTTTATTAGAAGAAAAAAGAGGTGACAGAAAGGTCACTGAAGTCTTTAGAGTCGTTTGTAAATGCTGCATTTTCGTCTTCGTCTCAAACATTGAAAACTGAATTACATTTTTGTTCAGTAACTGTTACAGTTTTCTTATTGGTTTTTTGCTTATATCTCGAAAACAGTTACTCCTATCAATTTTTATCTTTCTTTTAAAATTAAAGCTGATAAAGCTTCCTACAAAATAGTTGTTTGCATTTTTCTTGTAGGACCAACCATAAGCGAGTTATAAAGTTGGATATAAATAATATTTAACAAAAATTTGCTTTAAATAAAATGTTTGAAAAACCGAAATTAAACTAAATTAATTGAGTCTAACACTTTAGTAGAGAAAAAAGAAAAAGACATAAAAGTCACCAAAGTCTTCAGAATCGTTTTTAGTCGTCATATTAATAACAATAACATTATTAATAATAATACTAATAGTACTAAATCTGCTTATATGCAAGCGCTTTATTAAGGTAACAGTTTTTTGGTTTCTTGCTTATATCTCGAAAACAGTTACTCCTATCAATTTTTATCTTTTTTTCAAAATTAAAGCTGATAAAATTTCCTACAAAATAGTTATTTGCATTTTTCTTGTAGGACCAACCATAAGCGAGTTATAGAGTTGGATATAAATAATATTTAACAAAAATTTGCTTTAAAATAAAATGTTTGAAAAACTGAAATTAAACTAATTTAATTGTGTCTAACACTTTAGTAGAGGAAAAAGAAGAAGACATAAAAGTCACTAAAGGTTTCAAAGTTGTCTTTAATCGTCATATTAATAACAATAACATTAATAATAATAATACTAATAGTTCTAAATTTGCTTATATGCAAACGCTTAATTTAGGTAACAGTGTTTTGGTTTCTTGCTTATATCTCGAAAACAGTTACTCCTATCAATTTTTATCTTTTTACTAAAATTCAAGCTGATAAAATTTCCTACAAAATAGTTATTTGCATTTTTCATGTAGGACTAACCATAAGCGAGATATATGATTGAAAATAATTAATATTTAAAAAAAAAGTGCTTTAACAGAAAATGTCTTGTGATTTAAAATACACTTAATTTATTGGGTCCAATACTTTATTAGAAGAAAAAGGAAGTGACATAAAAGTCACTGAAGTCTTCAGAGTCGTTTTTAAATGCTGCAGTTTCGTCTTCGTCTCAAACATTGAAAACCGAATTACATTTTTGTTCAGTAACAGTCACAGTTTTCTTATTGGTTTTTTGCTTATATCTCGAAAACAGTTACTCCTATCAATTTTTATCTTTTTTTCAAAATTAAAGCTGATAAAATTTCCTACAAAATAGTTATTTGCATTTTTCTTGTACGACCAACCATAAGCGAGTTATAGAGTTGGATATAAATAATATTTAACAAAAATTTGCTTTAAAATAAAATGTTTGAAAAACTGAAATTAAACTAATTTAATTGTGTCTAACACTTTAGTAGAGGAAAAAGAAGAAGACATAAAAGTCACTAAAGGTTTCAAAGTTGTCTTTAATCGTCATATTAATAACAATAACATTAATAATAATAATACTAATAGTACTAAATTTTCTAATATGCAAACGCTTAATTAAGGTAACAGTGTTTTGATTTCTTGCTCATATCTCGAAAACAGTTACTCCTATCAACTTTTATCTTTTTACTAAAATTCAAGCTGATAAAGTTTCCTACAAAATAATTATTTGCATTTTTTATGTAGGACTAACCATAAGCGAGATATAAGATTGAAAATAATTAATATTTAAAAAAGAAGTGCTTTAACAGAAAATGTCTTGTGATTTAAAATACACTTAATTTATTAGGTCCAATACTTTATTAGAAAAAAAGGGGGTGACATATAAGTCACTGAAGTCTTCAGAGTCGATTTTAAATGCTGCATTTTCGTCTTCGTCTCAAACATTGAAAACTGAATTATGTTTTTGTTCTGAAACGGTAACAGTTTTTACATTGGTTTTTTGCTTATATCTCGAAAACAGTTACTCCTATCAATTTTTATCTTTCTTTCAAAATTAAAGCTGATAACATTTCCTACAAAATAGTTATTTGCATTTTTCTTGTAGGACTAACCATAAGCGAGTTATAAAGTTGGATATAAATAATATTTAACAAAAACTTGCTTAAAAATAAAATGTTTGAAATACTGAAATTAAACTAAATTAATTGTGTCTAACACTTTAGTAGAGAAAAAAGAAAAAGACATAAAAGTCACCAAAGTTTTCAAAATCGTTTTTAGTCGTCATATTAATAACAATAACATTAATAATAATAATACTAATAGTACTAAATCTGCTTATATGCAAGCGCTTTATTAAGGTAACAGTTTTTTGGTTTCTTGCTTATATCTCGAAAACAGTTACTCCTATGAATTTTTGTCTTTTTTTCAAAATTAAAGCTGATAAAATTTCCTACAAAATAGTTATTTGCAATTTTCTTGTAGGACCAACCATAAGCGAGTTATAGAGTTGGATATAAATAATTTTTAACAAAAATTTGCTTTAAAATATAATGTTTGAAAAACTGAAATTAAACTAATTTAATTGTGTCTAACACTTTAGTAGAGGAAAAAGGAAAAGACATAAAAGTCACTAAAGGTTTCAGAGTTGTCTTTAGTTGTCATATTAATAACAATAACATTAATAATAATAATACTAATAGTACTAAATTTGCTAATATGCAAACGCTTAATTAAGGTAACAGTGTTTTGGTTTCTTGCTTATATCTCGAAAACAGTTACTCCTATCAATTTTTATCTTTTTACTAAAATTCAAGCTGATAAAATTTCCTATAAAATAGTTATTTGCATTTTTCATGTAGGACTAACCATAAGCGAGATATATGATTGAAAATAATTAATATTTAAAAAAAAAGTGCTTTAACAGAAAATGTCTTGTGATTTAAAATACACTTAATTTATTGGGTCCAATACTTTATTAGAAGAAAAAGGAAGTGACATAAAAGTCACTGAAGTCTTCAGAGTCGTTTTTAAATGCTGCAGTTTCGTCTTCGTCTCAAACATTGAAAACTGAATTATATTTTTGTTCTGAAACGGTAACAGTTTTTACTTTGGTTTTTTGCTTATATCTCGAAAACAGTTACTCCTATCAATTTTTATCTTTCTTTCAAAATTAAAGCTGATAACATTTCCTACAAAATAGTTATTTGCATTTTTCTTGTAGGACCAACCATAAGCGAGTTATAAAGTTGGATATAAATAATATTTAACAAAAACTTGCTTAAAAATAAAATGTTTGAAATACTGAAATTAAACTAAATTAATTGTGTCTAACACTTTAGTAGAGAAAAAAGAAAAAGACATAAAAGTCACCAAAGTCTTCAGAATCGTTTTTAGTCGTCATATTAATAACAATAACATTAATAATAATAATACTAATAGTACTAAATCTGCTTATATGCAAGCGCTTTATTAAGGTAACAGTTTTTTGGTTTCTTGCTTATATCTCGAAAACAGTTACTCCTATGAATTTTTGTCTTTCTTTCAAAATCAAAGCTGATAAAATATTCTACAAAATAGTTATTTGCATTTTTCTTGTAAGACCAACCATAAGCGAGTTATAGAGTTGGATATAGATAATATTTAACAAAAATTTGCTTTAAAATAAAATGTTTGAAAAACTGAAATTAAACTAATTTTACTGTGTCTAACACTTTAGTAGAGAAAAAACGAAAAGACATAAAAGTCACTAAAGGTTTCAGAGTTGTCTTTAGTTGTCATATTAATAACAATAACATTAATAATAATAATACTAATAGTTCTAAATTTGCTTATATGCAAACGCTTAATTAAGGTAACAGTGTTTTGGTTTCTTGCTTATATCTCGAAAACAGTTACTCCTATCAATTTTTATTTTTTTACTAAAATTCAAGCTGATAAAATTTTCTATAAAATAGTTATTTGCATTTTTCATGTAGGACTAACCATAAGCGAGATATATGATTGAAAATAATTAATATTTAAAAAAAAAGTGCTTTAACAGAAAATGTCTTGTGATTTAAAATACACTTAATTTATTGGGTCCAATACTTTATTAGAAGAAAAAGGAAGTGACATAAAAGTCACTGAAGTCTTCAGAGTCGTTTTTAAATGCTGCAGTTTCGTCTTCGTCTCAAACATTGAAAACTGAATTATATTTTTGTTCTGAAACGGTAACAGTTTTTACTTTGGTTTTTTGCTTATATCTCGAAAACAGTTACTCCTATCAATTTTTATCTTTCTTTCAAAATTAAAGCTGATAACATTTCCTACAAAATAGTTATTTGCATTTTTCTTGTAGGACCAACCATAAGCGAGTTATAAAGTTGGATATAAATAATATTTAACAAAAACTTGCTTAAAAATAAAATGTTTGAAATACTGAAATTAAACTAAATTAATTGTGTCTAACACTTTAGTAGAGAAAAAAGAAAAAGACATAAAAGTCACCAAAGTCTTCAGAATCGTTTTTAGTCGTCATATTAATAACAATAACATTAATAATAATAATACTAATAGTACTAAATCTGCTTATATGCAAGCGCTTTATTAAGGTAACAGTTTTTTGGTTTCTTGCTTATATCTCGAAAACAGTTACTCCTATGAATTTTTGTCTTTCTTGTCTTCTTCTTTTTCCTCTACTAAAGTGTTAGACACAATTAAATTAGTTTAATTTCAGTTTTTCAAACATTTTATTTTAAAGCAAGTTTTTGTTAAATATTATTTATATCCAACTCTATAACTCGCTTATGGTTGGTCCTACAAGAAAAATGCAAATAACTATTTTGTAGGAAATTTTATCAGCTTTAATTTTGAAAAAAAGATAAAAATTGATAGGAGTAACTGTTTTCGAGATATAAGCAAAAAACCAATAAGAAAACTGTGACTGTTACTGAACAAAAATGTAATTCGGTTTTCAATGTTTGAGACGAAGACGAAACTGCAGCATTTAAAAACGACTCTGAAGACTTCAGTGATTTTTATGTCACTTCCTTTTTCTTCTAATAAAGTATTGGACCCAATAAATTAAGTGTATTTTAAATCACAAGACATTTTCTGTTAAAGCACTTTTTTTTTAAATATTAATTATTTTCAATCATATATCTCGCTTATGGTTAGTCCTACATGAAAAATGCAAATAACTATTTTGTAGGAAATTTTATCAGCTTGAATTTTAGTAAAAAGATAAAAATTGATAGGAGTAACTGTTTTCGAGATATAAGCAAGAAACCAAAACACTGTTACCTTAATTAAGCGTTTGCATATAAGCAAATTTAGTACTATTAGTATTATTATTATTAATGTTATTGTTATTAATATGACAACTAAAGACAACTCTGAAACCTTTAGTGACTTTTATGTCTTTTCCTTTTTTCTCTACTAAAATGTTAGACACAGTTAAATTAGTTTAATTTCAGTTTTTCAAACATTTTATTTTAAAGCAAATTTTTGTTAAATATTATTTATATCCAACTCTATACTCGCTTATGGTTGGTCCTACAAGAAAAATGCAAATAACTATTTTGTAGAATATTTTATCAGCTTTAATTTTGAAAGAAAGACAAAAATTCATAGGAGTAACTGTTTTCGAGATATAAGCAAGAAACCAAAAAACTGTTACCTTAATAAAGCGCTTGCATATAAGCAGATTTAGTACTATTAGTATTATTATTATTAATGTTATTGTTATTAATATGACGACTAAAAACGATTCTGAAGACTTTGGTGACTTTTATGTCTTTTTCTTTTATCTCTACTAAAGTGTTAGACACAATTAATTTAGTTTAATTTCAGTTTTTCAAACATTTTATTTTAAAGCAAATTTTTGTTAAATATTATTTATATCCAACTCTATACTCGCTTATGGTTGGTCCTACAAGAAAAATGCAAATAACTATTTTGTAGGAAATGTTATCAGCTTTAATTTTGAAAAAAAGATAAAAATTGATAGGAGTAACTGTTTTCGAGATATAAGCAAAAAACCAAAGTAAAAACTGTTACCGTTTCAGAACAAAAATGTAATTCAGTTTTCAATGTTTGAGACGAAGACGAAAATGCAGCATTTAAAATCGACCCTGAAGACTTCAGTGACTTATATGTCACCCCCTTTTTTTTTAATAAAGTATTGGACCTAATAAATTAAGTGTATTTTAAATTACAAGACATTTTCTGTTAAAGCACTTCTTTTTTAAATATTAATTATTTTCAATCTTATATCTCGCTTATGGTTAGTCCTACATAAAAAATGCAAATAACTATTTTGTAGGAAATTTTATCAGCTTGAATTCTAGTTAAAAAATAAAAATTTATAGGAGTAACTGTTTTCGAGATATGAGCAAGAAACCAAAACACTGTTACCTTAATTAAGCGTTTGCATATAAGCAAATTTAGTACTATTAGTATTATTATTATTAATGTTATTGTTATTAATATGACGATTAAAGACAACTTTGAAACCTTTAGTAACTTTTACGTCTTCTTCTTTTTCCTCTACTAAAGTGTTAGACACAATTAAATTAGTTTAATTTCAGTTTTTCAAACATTTTATTTTAAAGCAAATTTTTGTTAAATATTATTTATATCCAACTCTATAACTCGCTTATGCTTGGTCCTACAAGAAAAATGCAAATAACTATTTTGTAGGAAATTTTATCAGCTTTAATTTTGAAAGAAAGATAAAAATTGATAGGAGTAACTGTTTTCGAGATATAAGCAGAAAACCAATAAGAAAACTGTGACTGTTACTGAACAAAAATGTAATTCGGTTTTCAATGTTTGAGACGAAGACGAAACTGCAGCATTTAAAAACGACTCTGAAAACTTCAGTGACTTTTATGTCACTTCCTTTTTCTTCTAATAAAGTATTGGACCCAATAAATTAAGTGTATTTTAAATCACAAGACATTTTCTGTTAAAGCACTTTTTTTTTAAATATTAATTATTTTCAATCATATATCTCGCTTATGGTTAGTCCTACATGAAAAATGCAAATAACTATTTTGTAGGAAATTTTATCAGCTTGAATTTTAGTAAAAAGATAAAAATTGATAGGAGTAACTGTTTTCGAGATATAAGCAAGAAACCAAAAAACTGTTACCTTAATTAAGCGTTTGCATATAAGCAAATTTAGTACTATTAGTATTATTATTATTAATGTTATTGTTATTAATATGACAACTAAAGACAACTCTGAAACCTTTAGTGACTTTTATGTCTTTTCCTTTTTTCTCTACTAAAGTGTTAGACACAGTTAAATTAGTTTAATTTCCGTTTTTCAAACATTTTATTTTAAAGCAAATTTTTGTTAAATATTATTTATATCCAACTCTATAACTCGCTTATGGTTGGTCCTACAAGAAAAATGCAAATAACTATTTTGTAGGAAATGTTATCAGCTTTAATTTTGAAAGAAAGATAAAAATTGATAGGAGTAACTGTTTTCGAGATATAAGCAAAAAACCAAAGTAAAAACTGTTACCGTTTCAGAACAAAAATGTAATTCAGTTTTCAATGTTTGAGACGAAGACGAAAATGCAGCATTTAAAATCGACCCTGAAGACTTCAGTGACTTATATGTCACCCCCTTTTTTTTTTAATAAAGTATTGGACCTAATAAATTAAGTGTATTTTAAATTACAAGACATTTTCTGTTAAAGCACTTCTTTTTTAAATATTAATTATTTTCAATCTTATATCTCGCTTATGGTTAGTCCTACATAAAAAATGCAAATAACTATTTTGTAGGAAATTTTATCAGCTTGAATTTTAGTTAAAAAATAAAAATTTATAGGAGTAACTGTTTTCGAGATATGAGCAAGAAACCAAAACACTGTTACCTTAATTAAGCGTTTGCATATAAGCAAATTTAGTACTATTAGTATTATTATTATTAATGTTATTGTTATTAATATGACAACTATAGACAACTCTGAAACCTTTAGTGACTTTTATGTCTTTTCCTTTTTTCTCTACTAAAGTGTTAGACACAGTTAAACTAGTTTAATTTCCGTTTTTCAAACATTTTATTTTAAAGCAAATTTTTGTTAAATATTATTTATATCCAACTCTATAACTCGCTTATGGTTGGTCCTACAAGAAAAATGCAAATAACTATTTTGTAGAATATTTTATCAGCTTTAATTTTGAAAGAAAGACAAAAATTCATAGGAGTAACTGTTTTCGAGATATAAGCAAGAAACCAAAAAACTGTTACCTTAATAAAGCGCTTGCATATAAGCAGATTTAGTACTATTAGTATTATTATTATTAATGTTATTGTTATTAATATGACGACTTAAAACGATTCTGAAGACTTTGGTGACTTTTATGTCTTTTTCTTTTTTCTCTACTAAAGTGTTAGACACAATTAATTTAGTTTAATTTCAGTATTTCAAACATTTTATTTTTAAGCAAGTTTTTGTTAAATATTATTTATATCCAACTTTATAACTCGCTTATGGTTGGTCTTACAAGAAAAATGCAAATAACTATTTTGTAGGAAATGTTATCAGCTTTAATTTTGAAAGAAAGATAAAAATTGATAGGAGTAACTGTTTTCGAGATATAAGCAAAAAACCAAAGTAAAAACTGTTACCGTTTCAGAACAAAAATGTAATTCAGTTTTCAATGTTTGAGACGAAGACGAAAATGCAGCATTTAAAATCGACTCTGAAGATTTCAGTGACTTATATGTCACCCCCTTTTTTTTTTAATAAAGTATTGGACCTAATAAATTAAGTGTATTTTAAATCACAAGACATTTTCTGTTAAAGCACTTCTTTTTTAAATATTAATTATTTTCAATCTTATATCTCGCTTATGGTTAGTCCTACATAAAAAATGCAAATAACTATTTTGTAGGAAATTTTATCAGCTTGAATTTTAGTAAAAAGATAAAAATTGATAGGAGTAACTGTTTTCGAGATATGAGCAAGAAACCAAAACACTGTTACCTTAATTAAGCGTTTTGCATATAAGCAAATTTAGTACTATTAGTATTATTATTATTAATGTTATTGTTATTAATATGACGATTAAAGACAACTTTAAAACCTTTAGTGACTTTTATGTCTTCTTCTTTTTCCTCTACTAAAGTGTTAGACACAATTAAATTAGTTTAATTTCAGTTTTTCAAACATTTTATTTTAAAGCAAATTTTTGTTAAATATTATTTATATCCAACTCTATAACTCGCTTATGGTTGGTCTTACAAGAAAAATGCAAATAACTATTTTGTAGGAAATTTTAGCAGCTTTAATTTTGACAGAAATATAAAAATTCATAGGAGTAACTGTTTTCGAGATATAAGCAAAAAACCAAAGTAAAAACTGTTACCGTTTCAGAACAAAAATGTAATTCAGTTTTCAATGTTTGAGACGAAGACGAAAATGCAGCATTTAAAATCGACCCTGAAGAGTTCAGTGACTTATATGTCACCCCCTTTTTTTTTTTAATAAAGTATTGGACCCAATAAATTAAGTGTATTTTAAGTCACAAGACATTTTCTGTTAAAGAACTTTTTTTTTAAATATTAATTATTTTCAATCATATATCTCGCTTATGGTTAGTCCTACATGAAAACTGCAAATAACTATTTTGTAGGAAATTTTATCAGCTTGAATTTTAGTAAAAAGATAAAAATTGATAGGAGTAACTGTTTTCGAGATATAAGCAAGAAACCAAAAAACTGTTACCTTAATTAAGCGTTTGCATATAAGCAAATTTAGTACTATTAGTATTATTATTATTAATGTTATTGTTATTAATATGACAACTATAGACAACTCTGAAACCTTTAGTGACTTTTATGTCTTTTCCTTTTTTCTCTACTAAAGTGTTAGACACAGTTAAATTAGTTTAATTTCCGTTTTTCAAACATTTTATTTTAAAGCAAATTTTTGTTAAATATTATTTATATCCAACTCTATAACTCGCTTATGGTTGGTCCTACAAGAAAAATGCAAATAACTATTTTGTAGAATATTTTATCAGCTTTAATTTTGAAAGAAAGACAAAAATTCATAGGAGTAACTGTTTTCGAGATATAAGCAAGAAACCAAAAAACTGTTACCTTAATAAAGCGCTTGCATATAAGCAGATTTAGTACTATTAGTATTATTATTATTAATGTTATTGTTATTAATATGACGACTTAAAACGATTCTGAAGACTTTGGTGACTTTTATGTCTTTTTCTTTTTTCTCTACTAAAGTGTTAGACACAATTAATTTAGTTTAATTTCAGTATTTCAAACATTTTATTTTTAAGCAAGTTTTTGTTAAATATTATTTATATCCAACTTTATAACTCGCTTATGGTTGGTCTTACAAGAAAAATGCAAATAACTATTTTGTAGGAAATGTTATCAGCTTTAATTTTGAAAGAAAGATAAAAATTGATAGGAGTAACTGTTTTCGAGATATAAGCAAAAAACCAAAGTAAAAACTGTTACCGTTTCAGAACAAAAATGTAATTCAGTTTTCAATGTTTGAGACGAAGACGAAAATGCAGCATTTAAAATCGACTCTGATGATTTCAGTGACTTATATGTCACCCCCTTTTTTTTTTAATAAAGTATTGGACCTAATAAATTAAGTGTATTTTAAATCACAAGACATTTTCTGTTAAAGCACTTCTTTTTTAAATATTAATTATTTTCAATCTTATATCTCGCTTATGGTTAGTCCTACATAAAAAATGCAAATAACTATTTTGTAGGAAATTTTATCAGCTTGAATTTTAGTAAAAAGATAAAAATTGATAGGAGTAACTGTTTTCGAGATATGAGCAAGAAACCAAAACACTGTTACCTTAATTAAGCGTTTGCATATAAGCAAATTTAGTACTATTAGTATTATTATTATTAATGTTATTGTTATTAATATGACGATTAAAGACAACTTTAAAACCTTTAGTGACTTTTATGTCTTCTTCTTTTTCCTCTACTAAAGTGTTAGACACAATTAAATTAGTTTAATTTCAGTTTTTCAAACATTTTATTTTAAAGCAAATTTTTGTTAAATATTATTTATATCCAACTCTATAACTCGCTTATGGTTGGTCCTACAAGAAAAATGCAAATAACTATTTTGTAGGAAATTTTATCAGCTTTAATTTTGACAGAAAGATAAAAATTCATAGGAGTAACTGTTTTCGAGATATAAGCAAGAAACCAAAAAACTGTTACCTTAATAAAGCGCTTGCATATAAGCAGATTTAGTACTATTAGTATTATTATTATTAATGTTATTGTTATTAATATGACGACTAAAAACGATTCTGAAGACTTTGGTGACTTTTATGTCTTTTTCTTTTTTTTCTACTAAAGTGTTAGACACAATTAATTTAGTTTAATTTCAGTATTTCAAACATTTTATTTTTAAGCAAGTTTTTGTTAAATATTATTTATATCCAACTTTATAACTCGCTTATGGTTGGTCTTACAAGAAAAATGCAAATAAGTATTTTGTAGGAAATGTTATCAGCTTTAATTTTGAAAGAAAGATAAAAATTGATAGGAGTAACTGTTTTCGAGATATAAGCAAAAAACCAAAGTAAAAACTGTTACCGTTTCAGAACAAAAATGTAATTCAGTTTTCAATGTTTGAGACGAAGACGAAAATGCAGCATTTAAAATCGACTCTGAAGACTTCAGTGACTTATATGTCACCCCCTTTATTTTTTAATAAAGTATTGGACCTAATAAATTAAGTGTATTTTAAATCACAAGACATTTTCTGTTAAAGCACTTCTTTTTTAAATTTTAATTATTTTCATTCTTATATCTCGCTTATGGTTAGTCCTACATAAAAAATGCAAATAACTATTTTGTAGGAAATTTTATCAGCTTGAATTTTAGTAAAAAGATAAAAATTGATAGGAGTAACTGTTTTCGAGATATGAGCAAGAAACCAAAACACTGTTACCTTAATTAAGCGTTTGCATATAAGCAAATTTAGTACTATTAGTATTATTATTATTAATGTTATTGTTATTAATATGACGATTAAAGACAACTTTGAAACCTTTAGTGACTTTTATGTCTTCTTCTTTTTCCTCTACGAAAGTGTTAGACACAATTAAATTAGTTTAATTTCAGTTTTTCAAACATTTTATTTTAAAGCAAATTTTTGTTAAATATTATTTATATCCAACTCTATAACTCGCTTATGGTTGGTCCTACAAGAAAAATGCAAATAACTATTTTGTAGGAAATTTTATCAGCTTTAATTTTGACAGAAAGATAAAAATTCATAGGAGTAACTGTTTTCGAGATATAAGCAAGAAACCAAAAAACTGTTACCTTAATAAAGCGCTTGCATATAAGCAGATTTAGTACTATTAGTATTATTATTATTAATGTTATTGTTATTAATATGACGACTAAAAACGATTCTGAAGACTTTGGTGACTTTTATGTCTTTTTCTTTTTTCTCTACTAAAGTGTTAGACACAATTAATTTAGTTTAATTTCAGTATTTCAAACATTTTATTTTTAAGCAAGTTTTTGTTAAATATTATTTATATCCAACTTTATAACTCGCTTATGGTTGGTCTTACAAGAAAAATGCAAATAACTATTTTGTAGGAAATGTTATCAGCTTTAATTTTGAAAGAAAGATAAAAATTGATAGGAGTAACTGTTTTCGAGATATAAGCAAAAAACCAAAGTAAAAACTGTTACCGTTTCAGAACAAAAATGTAATTCAGTTTTCAATGTTTGAGACGAAGACGAAAATGCAGCATTTAAAATTGACTCTGAAGACTTCAGTGACTTATATGTCACCCCCTTTTTTTTTTAATAATGTATTGGACCTAATAAATTAAGTGTATTTTAAATCACAAGACATTTTCTGTTAAAGCACTTCTTTTTTAAATTTTAATTATTTTCAATCTTATATCTCGCTTATGGTTAGTCCTACATAAAAAATGCAAATAACTATTTTGTAGGAAATTTTATCAGCTTGAATTTTAGTAAAAAGATAAAAATTGATAGGAGTAACTGTTTTCGAGATATGAGCAAGAAACCAAAACACTGTTACCTTAATTAAGCGTTTGCATATAAGCAAATTTAGTACTATTAGTATTATTATTATTAATGTTATTGTTATTAATATGACGATTAAAGACAACTTTGAAACCTTTAGTGACTTTTATGTCTTCTTCTTTTTCCTCTACGAAAGTGTTAGACACAATTAAATTAGTTTAATTTCAGTTTTTCAAACATTTTATTTTAAAGCAAATTTTCGTTAAATATTATTTATATCCAACTCTATAACTCGCTTATGGTTGGTCCTACAAGAAAAATGCAAATAACTATTTTGTAGGAAATTTTATCAGCTTTAATTTTGACAGAAAGATAAAAATTGATAGGAGTAACTGTTTTCGAGATATAAGCAAAAAACCAATAAGAAAACTGTGACTGTTACTGAACAAAAATGTAATTCAGTTTTCAATGTTTGAGACGAAGACGAAACTGCAGCATTTAAAAACGACTTTGAAGACTTCAGTGACTTTTATGTCACTTCCTTTTTCTTCTAATAAAGTATTGGACCCAATAAATTAAGTGTATTTTAAATCACAAGACATTTTCTGTTAAAGCACTTTTTTTTTAAATATTAATTATTTTCAATCATATATCTCGCTTATGGTTAGTCCTACATGAAAAATGCAAATAACTATTTTGTAGGAAATTTTATCAGCTTGAATTTTAGTAAAAAGATAAAAATTGATAGGAGTAACTGTTTTTGAGATATAAGCAAGAAACCAAAACACTGTTACCTTAATTAAGCGTTTGCATATAAGCAAATTTAGTACTATTAGTATTATTATTATTAATGTTATTGTTATTAATATGACAACTAAAGACAACTCTGAAACCTTTAGTGACTTTTATGTCTTTTTCTTTTTCCTCTACTAAAGTGTTAGACTCAATTAATTTAGTTTAATTTCGGTTTTTCAAACATTTTATTTTAAAGCAAATTTTTGTTAAATATTATTTATATCCAACTCTATAACTCGCTTATGGTTGGTCCTACAAAAAAATGCAAATAACTATTTTATAGGAAATTTTATCAGCTTTAATTTTGAAAAAAAGATAAAAATTGATAGGAGTAACTGTTTTCGAGATATAAGCAAGAAACCAAAAAAATGTTACGTTAATTAAGCGTTTGCATATAAGCAAATTTAGTACTATTAGTAATATTATTATTAATGTTATTGTTATTAATATGACGACTAAAGACGACTCTGAAACATTTAGTGACTTTTATGTCTTCTCTTTTTTCCTCTACTAAAGTGTTAGACACAATTAATTTAGTTTAATTCCGGTTTTTCAAGCATTTTATTTTAAAGCAAATTTTTGTTAAATATTATTTATATCCAACTCTATAACTCGTTTATGCTTGGTCCTACAAGAAAAATGTAAATAACTATTTTGTTGGAAATTTTATCAGCTTTAATTTTGAAAGAAAGATAAAATTTGATAGGAGTAACTGTTTTCGAGATATAAGCAAAAAACCAATAAGAAAACTGTAACTGTTACTGAACAAAAATGTAATTCAGTTTTCAATGTTTGAGACGAAGTCAAAAATGCAGCATTTAAAAACGACTCTGAAGACTTCAGTGACTTTTGTGTCACCTCCTTTTTCTTCTAATAAAGTATTGGACCCAACAAATTAAGTGTATTTTAAATCACAAGACATTTTCTGTTAAAACACTTTTTTTTAATTAATAATTATTTTCAAACTTATTACATGATCTTTTGCATAAAAATGAGAAAACGCTCATGTAACACACAAAATAAGCTCCATTTTTCCTTTTTAAAAGTATTATTATTATTATTACTTTTGTTACTATTACTATTATTATTATTATTATTATTATTATTATTATTGTTATTATTATTATTATTATTATTATTATTATTATTATTATTATTATTATTATTATTATTATTATTATTATTATTATTATTATTATTATTATTAAAAACTTATATTAAACAGACAGAAAACGTCGTATTCTGACACAACTTAAAACACAGATCACACATGATCTTTTGCATAGAAATGAGAAAACGCTCATATAACACAAAATAAGCTTCATTTTGGCTTAGAAAACTAAGCTTACTTTTACTACTACTATTATTTTTATTTTTATTATTATTATTTTTATTACTATTATTTTTATTATTATTATTACTATTATTATTATTATTATTATTATTATTATTATTATTATTATTATTAATATTATTATTATTAAAGACCGATTATAACTTTTGTATAGTAAATGTTTTTATACCAGTTTTAAAATGAGTTATTAATTTTAGACAATTTCTTGCCTAAAAACACAGATCACAGATGATCTCTTGCATAGAAATGAGAAAACGCTCAGATAACACAAAATAAGCATCATTTTTGCTTAGAAAAACTAAGCTTTAATTTAGAAAGAAATTTATTATTATAAGTATTATTATCATTATCATTATTATTATTATTATTATTATTATTATTGTTTCTTTTATTACTATTATTATTATTATTATTATTATTATTATTATTATTAACTTTTGTATAGTAAATGTTTTTATACCAGTTTTAAAATGAGTTATTAATTTTATTCAATTTCTTGCCTAAAAACACAGATCACAGATGATCTCTTGCATAGAAATGAGAAAACGCTCATATAACACACAAAATAAGCATCATTTTTGCTTAGAAAAACTAATCTTTAATTTAGAAAGAAATTCATTATTATAAGTATTATTATCATTATTATTATTATTATTATTATTTCTTTTATTACTATTATTATTATTATTATTATTATTATTATTATTACTATTATTATTATTATTATTATTATTACTATTATTATTATTATTATTATTATTATTATTATTATTATTATTATTATTATTAACTTTTGTATAGTAAATGTTTTTATACCAGTTTTAAAATGAGTTATTAATTTTATTCAATTTCTTGCCTAAAAACACAGATCACAGATGATTTCTTGCATAGAAATGAGAAAACGCTCATATAACACACAAAATAAGCTTCATTTTTGCTTAGAAAACTAAGCTTACTTTTATTACTATTATTATTTTCATTATTATTATTATTAATATTATTATTATTATTACTATTATTATTATTATTATTATTATTATTATTATTATTATTATTATTATTATTATTGTTATTATTATTATTATTAAAAACTTATATTAAACAGACAGAAAACGTCGTATTCTGACACAAGAAAACGAATTACGTTATAGACTTGACGAGATCGGCGTATTTCGGACTCTTATAGGACTCTTATAGGGTCAAAAAGTATCAGTTTGGATTAAAACAAATTATTTTTGTTGAGTCTCAGTCTGAATTGTTTATCAGTTCAAACAAAAACGGCTTATTTTAGACGATCTTTTGCTTTGAACAAGAAAACTTACATCGAACAGATTAAAAACGTATTAATCTGGCATAAAAGAGCAATTTATGTATCACTTCGGATAAAGGCAGCTAATCCTATTCGTTTTATTGCTTAAAATAGACAAAATTGTTAATAAATCTAACAAAAACGCTGTATTCTAGCACAAAATACTAATTACATTATAGTTTCGACGAGAATAGCTTATTTGGAATGATTCTATGCTTCCAAACGAGTAAATTTTTATTAAACAGATGCCAAACATCATGTTTTGTCCTATAAAGACATTTTATATTGCAGTTTGTATTAAAACAAAATATTTTCGTTGATTCTTTGTTAGAAGCAGCAAACCTAACATTAAAGAATTTGAAAATTTTGTATTCGGACACAAACCACCGAATTTTGTATCAGTTTAGACAAAAACGGTTGATTTTCGACAATATTTTGCTTTGAACAAGAAAACTTATATCAAACTGACTAAAAACGTCTTATTTTAGCACAAAACAAAAGATTTGCGTTATAGTCTTAACGAGAGCTGTTAATTTCAAACGGTTCTATGCTTTGAAACGAGTAAACTTTCACTGTACAGAGGAAAAACATCTTATTTCGCCTTTTAAAAACGATTCATGCCACAGTTTGGATAAAAACCAATTATTTTTGTTAATTCATTGTTACAAACATGAAACCTTACATCAAAGTAACTGAAAACCCATTATTCAGGCACAGAAATTCGAATTGCGTTTCAGTCTGAACAAAAACTGCTTACTTTAGACGATCCTTTGTTTTGAATACAAAAACTTACATTAAAAAGATTAAAAACGTCTTATTCTGGCTGAAAACTGCAAATTATATATTACTCTAGATAAAAGCAATTTATCCTGATTACTCCTTTACTTAGAATAGAGTAAACTTGTATAAAACTTAATAAAAACTTTAAATTTCGTCTCAAAGAAATAATTTACGTTATAGTTTTGACCAGCACTGTTTATTTCAAACGATTTTATGATTCGAAACTAATGAACTTTTATGGGGCAGATGCAAAACCACATATTACAATATAAAGCGTTGTTTTAAAGCAAATTATTACCTTTTGCAACAAGAAATTTTACGTCAAAGAAACTGAAAACATCGTATCCATGCACAAATATCGAATTACGTATCAGTTTAGGCAAATACAGCTTATTTTAAACGATTCCTTGCTATAAACAAGAAAAATTTTATCAAACATATTGAAAATGTCTTATTCTCGAAAATAAGAGCAAATTATGTATCAGTTTTAACAAAAGCGGATTACTCTCTTTGATTCTATGCTTAGAGTAGAGTAAACTACTATAAAACGTAATGAAAACTCTATATTCAAGCTCAAAAGAACAAATTACGTTATAGTTTTGACAAAAAAAAAATTATTTCGGACGACTACATATTTCGAAGTAAGCAAACTTTAATTGAACAAGTGCAAAAGCTAATACTTTGCTTTGAAATAACGATTTATGTGGTAATATGGTATTTTGCATCTGTCCTATAAAAGTTTACTCGTTTCGCTCCATTGAATCATTCGAAATAAATTATTTTGACACAACAACGAAAATAATTTTTTTGTTTAAACTGTAACATGTCGTTTTTATAAAACGAACTAAGACGTTTGGCATCTGTTTAGTGAAAGTTTTCTCGTTTGGGGGCATAAAATCGTTTGAAATTAACAGTTCTGGTCAAAACTATAACGTAAATTATTTCTTTGAGACGAAATTTAAAGTTTTCATTAAGTTTTATACAAGTTTGCTCTATTCTAAGCAAAGGAGTAATCAGGATAAACTGCTTTTATCCAAAGTAATACATAATTTGCAGTTTTGAGCCAGAATAAGACGTTCTTAATCTTTTTAATGTAAGTTTTCGTGTTCAAAAGAAAGAATCGTCTAAAATAAGCAATTTGTGTCCAGACTGAAACGTAATTTGATTTTCTGGGCCTGAATAAGAGGTTTTCAGTTTCTTTGATGTAAGGTTTCTTGTTTGTAACAATGAATAAACGAAAATCATTGGTTTTAATCCAAACTGTGACATATATCGTTTTTTAAAGGCGAAATCAGACGTTTTGCCTCTGTTCAGTGAAAGTATACTGGTTTCAAAGCATAGAATCGTTTGAAATTAACAGTTCTCGTCAAGACTATAAGCAAATCTTTAAAGTGATACAAAGAAATAATTTACGTAATAGTTTTGACCAGAACTGTTAATTTCAAACGATTTTATGCCCCCAAACGAGAAAACTTTCACTAAACAGATGCCAAACGTCTTAGTTCGTTTTATAAAAGCGACTTATGTTACAGTTTAAACAAAAACAAATTATTTGTGTTGTTGTTGTGTCAAAATAATTTATTTCTAATGATTCAATGGAGCGAAACGAGTAAACTTTTATAGGACAGATGCAAAATACCATATTACCACATAAATCATTATTTTAAAGCAAAGTATTAGCTTTTGCACATGTTCAATTAAAGTTTGCTTACTTCGAAGTATGTAATCGTCCGAAATATTTTTTTTTGTCAAAACTATAACGTAATTTGTTCTTTTGAGCTTGAATATAGAGTTTTCAATACGTTTTATAGTAGTTTACTCTACTCTAAGCATAGAATCAAACAGAGTAATCCGCTTTTGTTAAAACTGATACATAATTTGCTCTTATTTCCGAGAATAAGACGTTTTCAATATGCTTGATAAAATTTTTCTTGTTTATAGCAAGGAATCGTTTAAAATAAGCTGTATTTGCCTAAACTGATACGTAATTAGATATTTATGTATGGATACGAAGTTTTCAGTTTCTTTGACGTGAAATTTCTTGTTGCAAAAGGTAATACTTTGCTTTAAAACAACGCTTTATATGGTAATATGTGGTTTTGCATCTGCCCCATAAAAGTTCATTAGTTTCGAATCATAATTTCGTTTGAAATAAACAGTGCTGGTCAAAACTATAACGTAAATTATTTCTTTGAGACGAAATTTAAAGTTTTCATTAAGTTTTATACAAGTTTACTCTATTCTAAGTAAAGGAGTAATCAGGATAAATTGCTTTTATCTAGAGTAATATATAATTTGCAGTTTTCAGCCAGAATAAGACGTTTTTAATCTTTTTAATGTAAGTTTTCGTGTTCAAAACAAAGGATCGTCTAAAATAAGCAGTTTTTGTCCAGACTGAAACGTAATTCGAATTTCTGTGCCTAAATAAGGGGTTTTCAGTTTCTTTGATGTAAGGTTTCTTGTTTGTAACAATGAATTAACAAAAATAATTGGTTTTTATCCAAACTGTGGCATGAATCAGCTTTAAGACTATAACGCAAATCTTTTGTTTTGTGCTAAAATAAGACGTTTTTAGTCAGTTTGATATAAGCTTTCTTGTTCAAAGCAAAATATTGTCGAAAATCAACCGTTTTTGTCTAAACTGAAACAAAATTCGGTGGTTTGTGTCCGAATACAAAGTTTTCAGATTCTTTAATGTTAGGTTTGCTGCTTCTAACAAAGGATCAACGAAAATATTTTGTTTTAATACAAACTTGCAATATAAAATGTCTTTATAGGACAAAACATGATGTTTGGCATCTGTTTATTAAAAATTTACTCGTTTGGAAGCATAGAATCATTCCAAATAAGCTATTCTCGTCGAAACTATAATGTAATTAGTATTTTGTGCTAGAATACAGCGTTTTTGTTAGATTTATTAACAATTTTGTCTATTTTAAGCAATGAAACGAATAGGATTAGCTGCCTTTATCCAAAGTGATACATAAATTGCTCTTTTATGCCAGATTAATACGTTTTTAGTCTGTTCGATGTAAGTTTTCTTGTTCAAAGCAAAAGATCGTCTAAAGTAAGCCGTTTTTGTTTGAACTGATAAACAATTCAGACTGAGAGTCAACAAAAATAATTTGTTTTAATCCAAACTGATAATTTTTGACCCTATAAGAGTCCTATAAGAGTCCGAGATACGCCGTTCTCGTCAAGTCTATAACGTAATTCGTTTTTTTGTGTCAGAATACGACGTTTTCTGTCTGTTTAATATAAGTTTTTAATAATAATAATAATAATAACAATAATAATAATAATAATAATAATAATAATAATAATAATAAAAATAATAATAGAAATAAAAGTAAGCTTAGTTTTCTAAGCAAAAATGAAGCTTATTTTGTGTGTTATATGAGCGCTTTCTCATTTCTATGCAAGAAATCATCTGTGATCTGTATTTTTAGGCAAGAAATTGTCTAAAATTAATAACTCATTTTAAAACTGGTATAAAAACATTTACTATACAAAAGTTAATAATAATAATAATAATAATAATAATAATAGTAATAATAATAATAATAATAGTAATAATAATAATAATAATAATAATAATAATAAAATTAGTAATAAATGAAATAATAATAATAATAATAATAATAATAATAATAATAATAGTAATAATAATAATAATAATAATAATAATGATAATAATACTTATAATAATGAATTTCTTTCTAAATTAAAGCTTAGTTTTTCTAAGCAAAAATGATGCTTATTTTGTGTGTTATATGAGCGTTTTCTCATTTCTATGCAAGAGATCATCTGTGATCTGTGTTTTTAGGCAAGAAATTGAATAAAATTAATAACTCATTTTAAAACTGGTATAAAAACATTTACTATACGAAAGTTAATAATAATAATAATAATGATAATAATAATAATAATAATAATAATAGTAATAAAAAAAACAATAATAATAATAATAATAATAATAATAATAATAATAATGATAATAATACTTATAATAATAAATTTCTTTCTAAATTAAAGCTTAGTTTTTCTAAGCAAAAATGAAGCTTATTTTGTGTGTTATATGAGCGCTTTCTCATTTCTATGCAAGAAATCATCTGTGATATGTATTTTTAGGCAAGAAATTGTCTAAAATTAATAACTCATTTTAAAACTGGTATAAAAACATTTACTATACAAAAGTTATAATCGGTCTTTAATAATAATAATATTAATAATAGTAATAATAATAATAATAATAATAATAATAATAATAATAATAATAATAATAATAATAATAATAATAATAATAGTAATAAAAAAAACAATAATAATAATAATAATAATAATGATAATAATACTTATAATAATAAATTTCTTTCTAAATTAAAGCTTAGTTTTTCTAAGCAAAAATGATGCTTATTTTGTGTTATCTGAGCGTTTTCTCATTTCTATGCAAGAGATCATCTGTGATCTGTGTTTTTAGGCAAGAAATTGTCTAAAATTAATAACTCATTTTAAAACTGGTATAAAAACATTTACTATACAAAAGTTATAATCGGTCTTTAATAATAATAATATTAATAATAATAATAATAATAATAATAATAATAATAATAATAATAATATTAATAATAATAATAATAATAATAATAATAATAATAGTAATAATAATAATAAAAATAATAGTAATAATAATAATAATAATAAAAATAAAAATAATAGTAGTAGTAAAAGTAAGCTTAGTTTTCTAAGCCAAAATGAAGCTTATTTTGTGTTATATGAGCGTTTTCTCATTTCTATGCAAAAGATCATGTGTGATCTGTGTTTTAAGTTGTGTCAGAATACGACGTTTTCTGTCTGTTTAATATAAGTTTTTAATAATAATAATAATAATAATAATAATAATAATAATAATAATAATAATAATAATAATAATAATAATAATAATAATAATAATAATAATAATAACAATAATAATAATAATAATAATAATAATAATAATAATAGTAATAGTAACAAAAGTAATAATAATAATAATACTTTTAAAAAGGAAAAATGGAGCTTATTTTGTGTGTTACATGAGCGTTTTCTCATTTTTATGCAAAAGATTATGTGTGATCTGTGTTTTTAGGCAATCTAAGCCATTTTATAGTTTTTAATATTTAACAAAAATTTGCTTTAAAATAAAATGTTTGAAAAACCGAAATTAAACTAAATTAATTGTGTCTAACACTTTAGTAGAGGAAAAAGAAGGAGACATAAAAGTCACTAAAGTCTTAAAGTTGTCTTTAGTCGTCATATTAATAACAATAACATTTATAATAACAATACTAGTAGTACTAAATTTGCTTATATGCAAGCGCTTAATTAAGGTAACAGTTTTTTTGTTTTTTGCCTATATCTCGAAAACAGTTACTCCTATCAATTTTTACTTTTTCACCAAAATTAAAGGTGATAAAATTTCCTACAAAATAGTTATTTGCATTTTTCATGTAGAACTAACCATAAGCGAGATATAAGTTTGAAAATAATTATTAATTAAAAAAAAGTGTTTTAACAGAAAATGTCTTGTGATTTAAAATACACTTAATTTGTTGGGTCCAATACTTTATTAGAAGAAAAAGAAGGTGACATAAAAGTCACTGAAGTCTTCAGAGTCAATTTTAAATGCTGCATTTTTGACTTCGTCTCAAACATTGAAAACTGAATTACATTTTTGTTCAGTAACAGTTACAGTTTTCTTATTGGTTTTTTGCTTATATCTCGAAAACAGTTACTCCTATCAAATTTTATCTTTCTTTCAAAATTAAAGCTGATAAAATTTCCAACAAAATAGTTATTTACATTTTTCTTGTAGGACCAAGCATAAACGAGTTATAGAGTTGGATATAAATAATATTTAACAAAAATTTGCTTTAAAATAAAATGCTTGAAAAACCGGAATTAAACTAAATTAATTGTGTCTAACACTTTAGTAGAGGAAAAAGGAGAAGACATAAAAGTCACTAAATGTTTCAGAGTCGTCTTTAGTCGTCATATTAATAACAATAACATTAATAATAATAATACTAATAGTACTAAATTTGCTTATATGCAAACGCTTAATTAACGTAACATTTTTTTGGTTTCTTGCTTATATCTCGAAAACAGTTACTCCTATCAATTTTTATCTTTTTTTCAAAATTAAAGCTAATAAAATTTCCTACAAAATAGTTATTTGCATTTTTTTGTAGGACCAACTATAAGCGAGTTATAGAGTTGGATATAAATAATATTTAACAAAAATTTGCTTTAAAATAAAATGTTTGAAAAACCGAAATTAAACTAAATTAATTGAGTCTAACACTTTAGTAGAGGAAAAAGAAAAAGACATAAAAGTCACTAAAGGTTTCAGAGTTGTCTTTAGTTGTCATATTAATAACAATAACATTAATAATAATAATACTAATAGTACTAAATTTGCTTATATGCAAGCGCTTAATTAAGGTAACAGTGTTTTGGTTTCTTGCTTATATCTCGAAAACAGTTACTCCTATCAATTTTTATCTTTTTACTAAAATTCAAGCTGATAAAATTTCCTACAAAATAGTTATTTGCATTTTTCATGTAGGACTAACCATAAGCGAGATATATGATTGAAAATAATTAATATTTAAAAAAAAAGTGCTTTAACAGAAAATGTCTTGTGATTTAAAATACACTTAATTTATTAGGTCCAATACTTTATTAGAAAAAAAGGGGGTGACATATAAGTCACTGAAGTCTTCAGAGTCGATTTTAAATGCTGCATTTTCGTCTTCGTCTCAAACATTGAAAACTGAATTACATTTTTGTTCTGAAACGGTAACAGTTTTTACATTGGTTTTTTGCTTATATCTCGAAAACAGTTACTCCTATCAATTTTTATTTTTCTTTCAAAATTAAAGCTGATAACATTTCCTACAAAATAGTTATTTGCATTTTTCTTGTAGGACCAACCATAAGCGAGTTATAAAGTTGGATATAAATAATATTTAACAAAAACTTGCTTAAAAATAAAACGTTTGAAATACTGAAATTAAACCAAAATCATTGTGTCTAACACTTTAGTAGAGAAAAAAGAAAAAGACATAAAAGTCACCAAAGTCTTCAGAATCGTTTTTAGTCGTCATATTAATAACAATAACATTAATAATAATAATACTAATAGTACTAAATCTGCTTATATGCAAGCGCTTTATTAAGGTAACAGTTTTTTGGTTTCTTGCTTATATCTCGAAAACAGTTACTCCTAAGAATTTTTGTCTTTTTTTCAAAATTAAAGCTGATAAAATTTCCTACAAAATAGTTATTTGCACTTTTCTTGTAGGACCAACCATAAGCGAGTTATAGAGTTGGATATAAATAATTTTTAACAAAAATTTGCTTTAAAATAAAATGTTTGAAAAACTGAAATTAAACTAATTTAATTGTGTCTAACACTTTAGTAGAGGAAAAAGGAAAAGACATAAAAGTCACTAAAGGTTTCAGAGTTGTCTTTAGTTGTCATATTAATAACAATAACATTAATAATAATAATACTAATAGTACTAAATTTGCTTATATGCAAACGCTTAATTAAGGTAACAGTGTTTTGGTTTCTTGCTTATATCTCGAAAACAGTTACTCCTATCAATTTTTATCTTTTTACTAAAATTCAAGCTGATAAAATTTCCTATAAAATAGATATTTGCATTTTTCATGTAGAAAAGCATTTGAGCTTGAATATAGAGTTTTCATTACGTTTTATAGTAGTTTATTCTACACTAAGCATAGAATCAAACAGAGTAATCCGCTTTTGTTAAAACTGATACATAATTTGCTCTTATTTTCGAGAATAAGACATTTTCAATATGTTTGATATAATTTTTCTTGTTTATAGCAAGGAATCGTTTAAAATAAGCTGTATTTGCCTAAACTGATACGTAATTCGATATTTGTGCATGGATACGATGTTTTCAGTTTCTTTGACGTGAAATTTCTTGTTGCAAAAGGTAATAATTTGCTTTAAAACAACGCTTTATATGGTAATATGTGGTTTTGCATCTGCCCCATAAAAGTTCATTAGTTTCGAATCATAAAATCGTTTGAAATAAACAGTGCTGGTCAAAACTATAACGTAAATTATTTCTTTGAGACGAAATTTAAAGTTTTCATTAAGTTTTATACAAGTTTACTCTATTCTAAGGAAAGGAGTAATCAGGATAAATTGCTTTTATCTAGAGTAATATATAATTTGCAGTTTTCAGCCAGAATAAGACGTATTTATTCTTTTTAATGTAAGTTTTTGTATTCAAAACAAAGGATCGTCTAAAGTAAGCAGTTTTTGTCCAGACTGAAACGTAATTCGAATTTCTGTGCCTGAATAAGGGGTTTTCAGTTACTTTGATGTAAGGTTTCATGTTTGTAAAATGAATTAACGAAAATAATTGGTTTTTATCCAAATTGTGGCATGAATCGTTTTTAAAAGGCGAAATAAGATGTTTTTCCGCTGTACAGTGAAAGTTTACTCGTTTCAAAGCATAGAACCGTTTGAAATTAACAGCTCTCGTTAAGACTATAACGCAAATCTTTTGTTTTGTGCTCAAATAAGACGTTTTTAGTCAGTTTGATATAAGTTTTCTTGTTCAAAGCAAAATATTGTCGAAAATCAACCGTTATTGTCTAAACTGATACAAAATTCGGTGGTTTGTGTCCGAATACAAAGTTTTCAGATTCTTTAATGTTAGGTTTGCTGCTTCTAACAAAGAATCAACGAAAATATTTTGTTTTAATACAAACTGCAATATAAAATGTCTTTATAGGACAAAACATGATGTTTGGCATCTGTTTAATAAAAATTTACTCGTTTGGAAGCATAGAATCATTCCAAATAAGCTATTCTCGTCGAAACTATAATGTAATTAGTATTTTGTGCTAGAATACAGCGTTTTTGTTAGATTTATTAACAATTTTGTCTATTTTAAGCAATGAAACGAATAGGATTAGCTGCCTTTATTCAAAGTGATACATAAATTGCTCTTTTATGCCAGATTAATACGTTTTTAGTCTGTTCGACGTAAGTTTTCTTGTTCAAAGCAAAAGATCGTCTAAAATAAGCCGTTTTTGTTTGAACTGATAAACAATTCAGACTGAGACTCAACAAAAATAATTTGTTTTAATCCAAACTGATACTTTTTGAGCCTATAAGAGTCCTATAAAAGTCCGAGATACGCCGTTCTCGTCAAGTCTATAACGTAATTCGTTTTTTTGTGTCAGAATACGACGTTTTCTGTCTGTTTAATATAAGTTTTTAATAATAATAATAATAACAATAATAATAGTAATAAAAGTAAGCTTAGTTTTCTAAGCAAAAATGATGCTTATTTTGTGTTATCTGAGCGTTTTCTCATTTCTATGCAAGAGATCATCTGTGATCTGTGTTTTTAGACAAGAAATTGTCTAAAATTAATAACTCATTTTAAAACTGGTATAAAAACATTTACTATACAAAAGTTAATAATAATAATAATAATAATAATAATGATAATACTAATAATAATAATAATAATAATAATAATAATAATAATAATAATAATAATAATAATAATAATAATAATAATGATAATAATACTTATAATAATGAATTTCTTTCTAAATTAAAGCTTAGTTTTTCTAAGCAAAAATGATGCTTATTTTGTGTTATCTGAGCGTTTTCTCATTTCTATGCAAGAGATCATCTGTGATCTGTGTTTTTAGGCAAGAAATTGTCTAAAATTAATAACTCATTTTAAAACTGGTATAAAAACATTTACTATACAAAAGTTATAATCGGTTTTTAATAATAATAATATTAATAATAATAATAATAATAATAATAATAATAATAATAATAATAATAATAGTAATAATAATAATAAAAATAATAGTAATAATAATAATAATAATAATAATAATAGTAATAGTAACATAAGTAATAATAATAATAATACTTTTAATAAGGAAAAATGAAGCTTATTTTGTGTGTTACATGAGCGTTTTCTCATTTCTATGCAAAAGATCATGTGTGATCTGTGTTTTTAGGCAATCTAAGCCATTTTATAGTTTTTAATATTTAACAAAAATTTGCTTTAAAATAAAATGTTTGAAAAACTGAAATTAAACTAAATTAATTGTGTCTAACACTTTAGTAGAGGAAAAAGGAGGAGACATAAAAGTCACTATAGCCTTAGAGTTGTCTTTAGTCGTCATATTAATAACAATAACATTTATAATAACAATACTAGTAGTACTAAATTTGCTTATATGCAAGCGCTTAATTAAGGTAACAGTTTTTTTGTTTTTTGCTTATATCTCGAAAGCAGTTACTCCTATCAATTTTTACTTTTTCACCAAAATTAAAGGTGATAAAATTTCCTACAAAATAGTTATTTGCATTTTTCATGTAGAACTAACCATAAGCGAGATATAAGTTTGGAAATAATTAATAATTAAAAAAAAGTGTTTTAACAGAAAATGTCTTGTGATTTAAAATACACTTAATTTATTGGGTTCAATACTTTATTAGAAGAAAAATGAGGTGACATAAAAGTCACTGAAGTCTTCAGAGTCGTTTTTAAATGCTGCATTTTTGTCTTCGTCTCAAACATTGAAAACTGAATTACATTTTTGTTCAGTAACAGTTACAGTTTTCTTATTGGTTTTTTGCTTATATCTCGAAAACAGTTACTCCTATCAAATTTTATCTTTTTTTCAAAATTAAAGCTGATAAAATTTCCAACAAAATAGTTATTTACATTTTTCTTGTAGGACCAAGCATAAACGAGTTATAGAGTTGGATATAAATAATATTTAACAAAAATTTGCTTTAAAATAAAATGCTTGAAAAACCGGAATTAAACTAAATTAATTGTGTCTAACACATTAGTAGAGGAAAAAGGAGAAGACATAAAAGTCACTAAATGTTTCAGAGTCGTCTTTAGTCGTCATATTAATAACAATAACATTAATAATAATAATACTAATAGTACTAAATTTGCTTATATGCAAACGCTTAATTAAGGTAACAGTTTTTTGGTTTCTTGCTTATATCTCGAAAACAGTTACTCCTATCAATTTTTATCATTTTTTCAAAATTAAAGCTGATAAAGTTTCCTACAAAATAGTTATTTGCGTTTTTTTGTAGGACCAACCATAAGCGAGTTATAGAGTTGGATATAAATAATCTTTAACAAAAATTTGCTTTAAAATAAAATGTTTGAAAAACCGAAATTAAACTAAATTAAGACTAACACTTTAGTAGAGGAAAAAGGAGAAGACATAAAAGTCACCATAGTCTTGAGAGTCGTTTTTAGTCGTCATATTAATAACAATAACATTAGTAACAATAATACTAATATTACTAAATTTGCTTATATGCAAGCGCTTAATTAAGGTAACAGTTTTTTGGTTTCTTGCTTATATCTCGAAAACAGTTACTCCTATCAATTTTTAAATTTTTACTAAAATTAAAGCTGATAAAATTTCCTACAAAATAGTAATTTGCATTTTTCATGTAGGACTAACCATAAGCGAGATATAAGTTTGAAAATAATTAATATTTAAAAAAAAAGTGCTTTAACAGAAAATGTCTTGTGATTTAAAATACACTTAATTTAATGGGTCCAATACTTTATTAGAAGAAAAAGGAGGAGGCATAAAAGTCACTGAAGTCTTCAGAGTCGATTTTAAATGCTGCATTTTCGTCTTTGTCTCAAACATTGAAAATTGAATTACATTTTTGTTCAGTAACAGTTACAGTTTTCTTATTGGTTTTTTGCTTATATCTCGAAAACAGTTACTCCTATAAAAATAAAAATAAATAAAATGATTGAAAAACCGAAATTAAACTAAATTAATTAAGACTAACACTTTAGTAGAGGAAAAAGGAGAAGACATAAAAGTCACCAAAGTCTTGAGAGTCGTTTTTAGTCGTCATATTTATAACAATAACATTAATAATAATAATACTAATATTACTAAATTTGCTTATATGCAAGCGCTTAATTAAGGTAACAGTTTCTTGCTTATATCTCGAAAACAGTTACTCCTATCAATTTTTACCTTTTTGCCAAAATTAAAGCTGATAAAATTTCCTTCAAAATCGTTATTTGCATTTTTCATGTAGAACTAACCATAAGCAAGATATAAGTTTGAAAATGATTAATAATTAAAAAAAATGTGCTTTAACAGAAAATGTCTTGTGATTTAAAATACACTTAATTTATTGGGTCTAATACTTAATTAGAAGAAAAAGAAGGTGACAGTAAATGCTGCATTTTCGTCTTCGTCTCAAACATTAAATACTAAATTACATTTTTGTTTAGTACTCCTATCAATTTTTATCTTTCCTTCAAAATTAAAGCTGATAAAATTTTTTACAAAATAGTTTTTTGCATTTTTTTTGTAGGACCAACCATAAGCGAGTTATAGAGATGGATATAAATAATCTTTAACAAAAATTTGATATAAAACAAAATGTTTGAAAAACCGAAATTAAACTAAATTAATATTAAAATAATTAGTAATATTATTATTATTAAAAACCGACTATAACTTTTGTATAGTAAATGTTTTTATACCAGTTTTAAAATGAGTTTTTAATTTTAGACAATTTCTTGCCTAAAAACACAGATCACAGATGATCTCTTGCATAGAAATGAGAAAACGCTCAGATAACACAAAATAAGCTTCATTTTTCCTTAGAAAAACTAAGCTTTAATTTAGAAAGAAATTCATTATTATAAGTATTATTATTATTATTATTATTATTATTATTATTATTATTATTATTACTTTTATTACTATTATTATTATTATTATTATTATTATTATTAAAAACCGATTATAACTTTTGTATAGTAAATGTTTTTATTGTATTTTAAATCACAAGGCATTTTCTGTTAAAGCACTTTCTTTTTAAATATTAATTATTATCAAACTTATATCTCGCTTATGGTTAGTCCTACATGAAAAATGCAAATAACTATTTTGTAGGAAATTTTATCAGCATTAATTTTAGTAAAAAGATAAAAATTGATAGGAGTAACTGTTTTCGAGATATAAGCAAGAAACCAGAAAACTGTTACCTTAATTAAGGCCTTGCATATAAGCAAATTTAGTACTAAAAACAACTCTGAAGACTTTGGTGACTTTTATGTCACCTCCTCTTTCTTCTAATAAAGTATTGAACCCATTAAATTAAGTGTATTTTAAATCACAAGACATTTTCTGTTAAAGCACTTTTTTTTTAAATATTAATTATTTTCAAACTTATATCTCGCTTATGGTTAGTTCTACATAAAAAATGCAAATAACTATTTTGTAGGAAATTTTATCAGCTTTAATTTTATTAAAAAGATAAAAATTGATAAGAGTAACTGTTTTCGAGATATAAGCAAGAAACTGTTACCTTAATTAAGAGCTTGCATATAAGCAAATTTAGTAATATTAGTATTATTATTATTATTAATGTTATTGTTATTAATATGACTACTAAAAACGACTCTCAAGACTTTGGTGACTTTTATGTCTTCTCCTTTTTCCTCTACTAAAGTGTTAGTCTTAATTAATTTAGTTTAATTTCGGTTTTTCAAACATTTTATTTTAAAGCAAATTTTTGTTAAAGATTATTTATATCCAACTCTATAACTCGCTTATGGTTGGTCCTACAAAAAAATGCAAATAACTATTTTGTAGAAAATTTTATCAGCTTTAATTTTGAAAAAAAGATAAAAATTGATAGAAGTAACTGTTTTCGAGATATAAGCAAGAAACCAAAAAACTGTTACCTTAATTAAGCGTTTGCATATAAGCAAATTTAGTACTATTAGTATTATTATTATTAATGTTATTGTTATTAATATGACGACTAAAGACGACTCTGAAACATTCAGTGACTTTTATGTCTTCTCCTTTTTCCTCTACTAAAGTGTTAGACACAATTAATTTAGTTTAATTCAAGTTTTTCAAGCATTTTATTTTAAAGCAAATTTTTGTTAAATATTATTTATATCCAACTCTATAACTCGTTTATGCTTGGTCCTACAAGAAAAATGTAAATAACTATTTTGTTGGAAATTTTATCAGCTTTAATTTTGAAAGAAAGATAAAATTTGATAGGAGTAACAGTTTTCGAGATATAAGCAAAAAACCAATAAGAAAATTGTAACTGTTACTGAACAAAAATGTAATTCAGTTTTCAATGTTTGAGACGAAGGCAAAAATGCAGCATTTAAAAACGACTCTGAAGACTTCAGTGACTTTTATGTCACCTCCTTTTTCTTCTAATACAGTATTGGACCCAATAAATTAAGTGTATTTTATAAATCACAAGACATTTTCTGTTAAAACACTTTTTTTTAATTATTAATTATTTTTAAACTTATATCTCGCTTATGGTTAGTTCTACATGAAAAATGCAAATAACTATTTTGTAGGAAATTTTATCACCTTAATTTTAGTGAAAAAGTAAAAATTGATAGGAGTAACTGTTTTCGAGATATAAGCAAAAAACAAAAAAACTGTTACCTTAATTAAGCGCTTGCATATAAGCAAATTTAGTACTACAAGTATTGTTATTATAAATTTTATTGTTATTAATATGACGACTAAAGACAACTCTAAGACTTTAGTGACTTTTATGTCTCCTCCTTTTTTCTCTACTAAAGTGTTAGACACACTTAATTTAGTTTAATTTCAGTTTTTCAAACATTTTATTTTAATGCAAATTTTTGTTAAATATTAAAAACTATTAAATGGCTTAGATTGCCTAAAAACACAGATCACACATGATCTTTTGCATAGAAATGAGAAAACGCTCATGTAACACACAAAATAAGCTCCATTTTTCCTTATTAAAAGTATTATTATTATTATTACTTTTGTTACTATTACTATTATTATTATTATTATTATTATTATTATTATTATTGTTATTATTATTATTATTATTAGTATTATTATTATTATTATTATTATTATTATTATTATTAACTTTTGTATAGTAAATGTTTTTATACCAGTTTTAAAATGAGTTATTAATTTTAGCCAATTTCTTGCCTAAAAACTATCAAATGGCTTAGATTGCCTAAAAACACAGATCACACATGATCTTTTGCATAGAAATGAGAAAAGCTCATATAACACAAAATAAGCTTCATTTTTGCTTAGAAAACTAAGCTTACTTTTATTACTACTATTATTATTATTTTTATTATTATTATTATTATTACTATTATTTTTATTATTATTATTACTATTATTATTATTATTATTATTATTATTATTATTATTATTATTATTATTATTATTATTATTAATATTATTATTATTATTAAAAACCTATTATAACTTTTGTATAGTAAATGTTTTTATACCAGTTTTAAAATGAGTTATTAATTTTAGACAATTTCTTGCCTAAAAAAACAGATCACAGATGATCTCTTGCATAGAAATGAGAAAACGCTCAGATAACACAAAATAAGCTTCATTTTTCCTTAGAAAAACTAAGCTTTAATTTAGAAAGAAATTCATTGTTATAAGTATTATTATTATTATTATTATTATTATTATTATTATTATTATTATTATTATTATTACTTTTATTACTATTATTATTATTATTATTATTATTAAAAACCGATTATAACTTTTGTATAGTAAATGTTTTTATTGTATTTTAAATCACAAGGCATTTTCTGTTAAAGCACTTTCTTTTTAAATATTAATTATTATCAAACTTATATCTCGCTTATGGTTAGTCCTACATGAAAAATGCAAATGACTATTTTGTAGGAAATTTTATCAGCTTTAATTTTAGTAAAAAGATAAAAATTGATAGGAGTAACTGTTTTCGAGATATAAGCAAGAAACCAGAAAACTGTTACCTTAATTAAGGCCTTGCATATAAGCAAATTTAGTACTAAAAACAACTCTGAAGACTTTGGTGACTTTTATGTCTTCTTCTTTTTCCTCTACTAAAGTGTTAGACACAATTAATTTAGTTTAATTTCGGTTTTTCAAACATTTTATTTTAAAGCAAATTTTTGTTAAAGATTATTTATATCCAACTCTATAACTCGCTTATGGTTGGTCCTACAAAAAAAATGCGAATAACTATTTTGTAGAAAATTTTATCAGCTTTAATTTTGAAAGAAAGATAAAAATTGATAGGAGTAACTGTTCTCGAGATATAAGCAAAAAACCGATAAGAAAACTGTAACTGTTACTGAACAAAAATGTAATTCAGTTTTCAATGTTTGAGACAAAGACGAAAATGCATCATTTAAAATCGACTCTGAAGACTTCAGTGACCTTTCTGTCACCTCCTTTTTCTTCTAATAAAGTATTGGACCCAATAAATTAAGTGTATTTTAAATCACAAGACATTTTCTGTTAAAGTACATTTTTTTTTAAATATTAATTATTTTCAAACTTATATCTCGCTTATGGTTAGTCCTACATGAAAAATGCAAATAACTATTTTGTAGGAAATTTTATCAGCTTTAATTTTAGTGAAAAGATAAAAATTGATAGGAGTAACTGTTTTCGAGATATAAGCAAGAAACCAAAAAACTGTTACCTTAATTAAGGGCTTGCATATAAGCAAATTTAGTACTAAAAACAACTCTGAAGACTTTGGTGACTTTTATGTCACCTCCTTTTTCTTCTAATAAAGTATTGAACCCATTAAATTAAGTGTATTTTAAATCACAAGACATTTTCTGTTAAAGCACTTTTTTTTTAAATATTAATTATTTTCAAACTTATATCTCGCTTATGGTTAGTCCTACATAAAAAATGCAAATAACTATTTTGTAGGAAATTTTATCAGCTTTAATTTTAGTGAAAAGATAAAAATTGATAGGAGCAACTGTTTTCGAGATATAAGCAAGAAACCAAAAAACTGTTACCTTAATTAAGCGCTTGCATATAAGCAAATTTAGTAATATTAGTATTATTAATATTAATGTTATTGTTATTAATGTGACGACTAAAAAAGACTCTTAAGACTTTGGTGACTTTTATGTCTTCTCCTTTTTCCTCTACTAAAGTGTTAGTCTTAATTTAGTTTAATTTCGGTTTTTCAAACATTTTATTTTAAAGCAAATTTTTGTTAAAGATTATTTATATCCAACTCTATAACTCGCTTATGGTTAGCCCTACAAAAAAATGCAAATAACTATTTTGTAGGAAATTTTATCAGCTTTAATTTTGAAAAAAAGATAAAAATTGATAGGAGTAACTGTTTTCGAGATATAAGCAAGAAACCAAAAAACTGTTACCTTAATTAAGCGTTTGCATATAAGCAAATTTAGTACTATTAGTATTATTATTATTAATGTTATTGTTATTAATATGACGACTAAAGACGACTCTGAAACATTTAGTGACTTTTATGTCTTCTCCTTTTTCCTCTACTAAAGTGTTAGACACAATTAATTTAGTTTAATTCGGGTTTTTCAAGCATTTTATTTTAAAGCAAATTTTTGTTAAATATTATTTATATCCAACTCTATAACTCGTTTATGCTTGGTCCTACAAGAAAAATGTAAATAACTATTTTGTTGGAAATTTTATCAGCTTTAATTTTGAAAGAAAGATAAAATTTGATAGGAGTAACTGTTTTCGAGATATAAGCAAAAAACCAATAAGAAAACTGTAACTGTTACTGAACAAAAATGTAATTCAGTTTTCAATGTTTGAGACGAAGACAAAAATGCAGCATTTAAAAACGACTCTGAAGACTTCAGTGACTTTTATGTCACCTCCTTTTTCTTCTAATAAAGTATTGAACCCAATAAATTAAGTGTATTTTAAATCACAAGACATTTTCTGTTAAAACACTTTAACAGCTTTAAGACTATAACGCAAATCTTTTGTTTTGTGCTAAAATAAGACGTTTTTAGTCAGTTTGATATGTTTTCTTGTTCAAAGCAAAATATTGTCGAAAATCAACCGTTTTTGTCTAAACTGATACAAAATTCGGTGGTTTGTGTCCGAATACAAAGTTTTCAGATTCTTTAATGTTAGGTTTGCTGCTTCTAACAAAGAATCAACGAAAATATTTTGTTTTAATACAAACTGCAATATAAAATGTCTTTATAGGACAAAACATGATGTTTGGCATCTGTTTAATAAAAATTTACTCGTTTGGAAGCATAGAATCATTCCAAATAAGCTATTCTCGTCGAAACTATAATGTAATTAGTATTTTGTGCTAGAATACTGCGTTTTTGTTAGATTTATTAACAATTTTGTCTATTTTAAGCAATGAAACGAATAGGATTAGCTGCCTTTATCCAAAGTGATACATAAATTGCTCTTTTAGGCCAGATTAATACGTTTTTAGTCTGTTCGATGTAAGTTTTCTTGTTCAAAGCAAAAGATCGTCTAAAATAAGCCGTTTTTGTTTAAACTGATAAACAATTCAGACTGAGACTCAACAAAAATAAAAGTAAGCTTAGTTTTCTAAGCAAAAATGAAGCTTATTTTGTGTGTTATATGAGCGTTTACTCATTTCTATGCAAGAAATAATCTGTGATCTGTGTTTTTAGGCAAGAAATTGAATAAAATTAATAACTCATTTTAAAACTGGTATAAAAACATTTACTATACAAAAGTTAATAATAATAATAATAATAATAATGATAATAATAATAATAATAATAATAATAATAATAATAATAATAATAATAATAATAATAATATTAATAATAATAATGATAATAATACTTATAATAATGAATTTCTTTCTAAATTAAAGCTTAGTTTTTCTAAGCAAAAATGATGCTTATTTTGTGCTATCTGAGCGTTTTCTCATTTCTATGCAAGAGATCATCTGTGATCTGTGTTTTTAGACAAGAAATTGTCTAAAATTAATAACTCATTTTAAAACTGGTATAAAAACATTTACCATACAAAAGTTATAATCGGTTTTTAATAATAATTATATTATTAATAATAATAATAATAATTATAATAATAATAATAATAATAATAATAATAATAATAATAATAATAATAGAAATAATAGTAATAATAATAATAATAATAATAATAATAATAATAATAATAATAATAGTAATAGTAACATAAGTAATAATAATAATAATACTTTTAATAAGGAAAAATTATTTTGTGTGTTACATGAGCGTTTTCTCATTTCTATGCAAAAGATCATGTGTGATCTGTGTTTTTAGGCAATCTAAGCCATTTTATAGTTTTTAATATTTAACAAATATTTGCTTTAAAATAAAATGTTTGATAAACTGAAATTAAACTAAATTAATTGTGTCTAACACTTTAGTAGAGGAAAAAGGAGGAGACATAAAAGTCACTAAAGTCTTAGAGTTGTCTTTAGTCGTCATATTAATAACAATAACATTTATCATAACAATACTAGTAGTACTAAATTTGCTTATATGCAAGCGCTTAATTAAGGTAACAGTTTTTTTGTTTTTTGCTTATATCTCGAAAACAGTTACTCCTATCAATTTTTACTTTTTCACCAAAATTAAAGGTGATAAAATTTCCTACAAAATAGTTATTGGCATTTTTCATGTAGAACTAACCATAAGCGAGATATAAGTTTGAAAATAATTAATAATTAAAAAAAAGTGTTTTAACAGAAAATGTCTTGTGATTAAAAATACACTTAATTTATTGGGTTTAATACTTTATTAGAAGAAAAAAGAGGTGACATAAAAGTCACTGAAGTCTTTAGAGTCGTTTTTAAATGCTGCATTTTTGTCTTCGTCTCAAACATTGAAAACTGAATTACATTTTTGTTCAGTAACAGTTACAGTTTTCTTATTGGTTTTTTGCTTATATCTCGAAAACAGTTACTCCTATCAAATTTTATCTTTTTTTCAAAATTAAAGCTGATTAAATTTCCAACAAAATAGTTATTTGCATTTTTCTTGTAGGACCAAGCATAAGCGAGTTATAGAGATGGATATAAATAATATTTAACAAAAATTTGCTTTAAAATAAAATGTTTGAAATACTGAAATTAAACTAAATTAATTGTGTCTAACACTTTAGTAGAGGAAAAAGAAGGAGACATAAAAGTCACTAAAGGTTTCAGAGTCGTCTTTAATCGTCATATTAATAACAATAACATTAATAATAATAATACTAATAGTACTAAATTTGCTTATATGCAAACGCTTAATTAAGTTAACAGTTTTTTGGTTTCTTGCTTATATCTCGAAAACAGTTACTACTATCAATTTTTATCTTTTTACTAAAATTAAAGCTGATAAAATTTCCTACAAAATAGTAATTTGCATTTTTCATGTAGGACTAACCATAAACGAGATATAAGTTTGAAAATAACTAATATTTAAAAAAAAGTGCTTTAACAGAAAATGTCTTGTGATTTAAAATACACTTAATTTATTGGGTCCAATACTTTATTAGAAGAAAAAGGAGGTGACATAAAAGTCACTGAAGTCTTCAGAGTCGATTTTAAATGCTGCACTTTCGTCTTCGTCTCAAACATTGAAAACTGAATTACATTTTTGTTCAGTAACAGTTACAGTTTTCTTATTGGTTTTTTGCTTATATCTCGAAAACTGTTACTCCTATCAATTTTTATCTTTCTTTCAAAATTAAAGCTGATAAAATTTCCAACAAAATCGTTATTTGCATTTTTCTTGTAGGACCAACCATAAGCGAGTTAGAGTTGGATATAAATAATCTTTAACAAAAATTTGCTTTAAAATAAAATGTTTGAAAAACCGATATTAAACTAAATTAATTTTGTCTAACACTTTAGTAGAGGAAAAAGGAGAAGACATAAAGTCACCAAAGTCTTCAGAGTTGTTTTTAGTACTAAATTTGCTTATATGCAAGCGCTTAATTAAGGTAACAGTTTTTTGGTTTCTTGCTTATATCTCGAAAACAGTTACTCCTATCAATTTTTATCTTTTTACTAAAATTAAAGCTGATAAAATTTCCTACAAAATAGTAATTTGCATTTTTCATGTAGGACTAACCATAAGCGAGATATAAGTTTGAAAATAATTAATATTTAAAAAAAAGTGTTTTAACAGAAAATGTCTTGGGATTTAAAATACACTTAATTTATTGGGTCCAATAGTTTATTAGAAGAAAAAGGAGGTGACATAAAAGTCACTGAAGTCTTCAGAGTCGATTTTAAATGCTGCATTTTTGTCTTCGTCTCAAACATTGAAAACTGAATTACATTTTTGTTCAGTAACAGTTACAGTTTTCTTATTGGTTTTTTGCTTAAATCTCAAAAACTGTTACTCCTATCAATTTTTATCTTTATTTCAAAATTAAAGCTGATAAAATTTCCTACAAAATCGTTATTTGCATTTTTCATGTAGGACCAACCATAAGCGAGTTATAGAGTTAGATATAAATAATATTTAACAAAAATTTGCTTTAAAATAAAATGTTTGAAAAACTGAAATTAAACTAATTTAATTGGGTCTAACACTTTAGTAGAGGAAAAAGAAAAAGACATAAAAGTCACTAAAGGTTTCAGAGTCGTCTTTAGTCGTCATATAAATAACAATAACATTAATGATAATAATACTAATAGTACTAAATTTGCTTATATGCAAACGCTTAATTAAGTTAACAGTTTTTTGGTTTCTTGCTTATATCTCGAAAACAGTTACTCCTATCAATTTTTATCTTTTTACTAAAATTAAAGCTGATAAAATTTCCTACAAAATAGTAATTTGCATTTTTTATGTAGGACTAACCATAAGCGAGATATAAGTTTGAAAATAATTAATAATTAAAAAAAAGTGTTTTAACAGAAAATGTCTTGTGATTTATAAAATACACTTAATTTATTAGGTCCAATACTGTATTAGAAGAAAAAGGAGGTGACATAAAAGTCACTGAAGTCTTCAGAGTCGTTTTTAAATGCTGCATTTTTGTCTTCGTCTCAAACATTGAAAACTGAATTACATTTTTGTTCAGTAACAGTTACAGTTTTTTTTATTGGTTTTTTGCTTATATCTCGAAAACAGTTACTCCTATCAAATTTTATCTTTCTTTCAAAATTAAAGCTGATAAAATTTCCAACAAAATAGTTATTTACATTTTTCTTGTAGGACCAAGCATAAACGAGTTATAGAGTTGGATATAAATAATATTTAACAAAAATTTGCTTTAAAATAAAATGCTTGAAAAACTTGAATTAAACTAAATTAATTGTGTCTAACACTTTAGTAGAGGAAAAAGGAGAAGACATAAATGTCACTAAATGTTTCAGAGTCGTCTTTAGTCGTCATATTAATAACAATAACAGTAATAATAATAATACTAATAGTACTAAATTTGCTTATATGCAAACGCTTAATTAAGGTAACAGTTTTTTGGTTTTTTGCTTATATCTCGAAAACAGTTACTTCTCTCAATTTTTACTTTTTCACTAAAATTAAAGGTGATAAAATTTCCTACAAAATAGTTATTTGCATTTTTCATGTAGAACTAACCATAAGCGAGATATAAGTTTGAAAATAATTAATAATTAAAAAAAAGTGTTTTAACAGAAAATGTCTTGTGATTTAAAATACACTTAATTTATTGGGTTCAATACTTTATTAGAAGAAAAAGGAGGTGACATAAAAGTCACTGAAGTCTTCAGAGTCGTTTTTAAATGCTGCATTTTTGTCTTCGTCTCAAACATTGAAAACTGAATTACATTTTTGTTCAGTAACAGTTACAGTTTTCTTATTGGTTTTTTGCTTATATCTCGAAAACAGTTACTCCTATCAAATTTTATCTTTCTTTCAAAATTAAAGCTGATAAAATTTCCAACAAAATAGTTATTTACATTTTTCTTGTAGGACCAAGCATAAACGAGTTATAGAGTTGGATATAAATAATATTTAACAAAAATTTGCTTTAAAATAAAACGCTTGAAAAACCCGAATTAAACTAAATTAATTGTGTCTAACACTTTAGTAGAGGAAAAAGGAGAAGACATAAAAGTCACTAAATGTTTCAGAGTCGTCTTTAGTCGTCATATTAATAACAATAACATTAATAATAATAATACTAATAGTACTAAATTTGCTTATATGCAAACGCTTAATTAAGGTAACAGTTTTTTGGTTTCTTGCTTATATCTCGAAAACAGTTACTCCTATCAATTTTTATCTTTTCACTAAAATTAAAGCTGATAAAATTTCCTACAAAATAGTTATTTGCATTTTTCATGTAGGACTAACCATAAGCGAGATATAAGTTTGATAATAATTAATATTTAAAAAAAAAGTGCTTTAACAGAAAATGTTTTGTGATTTAAAATACACTTAATTTAATGGGTTCAATACTTTATTAGAAGAAAAAGGAGGTGACATAAAAGTCACCAAAGTCTTCAGAGTTGTTTTTAGTACTAAATTTGCTTATATGCAAGCCCTTAATTAAGGTAACAGTTTTTTGGTTTCTTGCTTATATCTCGAAAACAGTTACTCCTATCAATTTTTATCTTTTCACTAAAATTAAAGCTGATAAAATTTCCTACAAAATAGTTATTTGCATTTTTCATGTAGGACTAACCATAAGCGAGATATAAGTTTGAAAATAATTAATATTTAAAAAAAAAATGTACTTTAACAGAAAATGTCTTGTGATTTAAAATACACTTAATTTATTGGGTCCAATACTTTATTAGAAGAAAAAGGAGGTGACAGAAAGGTCACTGAAGTCTTCAGAGTCGATTTTAAATGATGCATTTTCGTCTTTGTCTCAAACATTGAAAACTGAATTACATTTTTGTTCAGTAACAGTTACAGTTTTCTTATCGGTTTTTTGCTTATATCTCGAGAACAGTTACTCCTATCAATTTTTATCTTTCTTTCAAAATTAAAGCTGATAAAATTTTCTACAAAATAGTTATTCGCATTTTTTTTGTAGGACCAACCATAAGCGAGTTATAGAGTTGGATATAAATAATCTTTAACAAAAATTTGCTTTAAAATAAAATGTTTGAAAAACCGAAATTAAACTAAATTAATTGTGTCTAACACTTTAGTAGAGGAAAAAGAAGAAGACATAAAAGTCACCAAAGTCTTCAGAGTTGTTTTTAGTACTAAATTTGCTTATATGCAAGGCCTTAATTAAGGTAACAGTTTTCTGGTTTCTTGCTTATATCTCGAAAACAGTTACTCCTATCAATTTTTATCTTTTTACTAAAATTAAAGCTGATAAAATTTCCTACAAAATAGTTATTTGCATTTTTCATGTAGGACTAACCATAAGCGAGATATAAGTTTGATAATAATTAATATTTAAAAAGAAAGTGCTTTAACAGAAAATGCCTTGTGATTTAAAATACAATAAAAACATTTACTATACAAAAGTTATAATCGGTTTTTAATAATAATAATAATAATAATAATAGTAATAAAAGTAATAATAATAATAATAATAATAATAATAATAATAATAATAATAATAATAATAATACTTATAACAATGAATTTCTTTCTAAATTAAAGCTTAGTTTTTCTAAGGAAAAATGAAGCTTATTTTGTGTTATCTGAGCGTTTTCTCATTTCTATGCAAGAGATCATCTGTGATCTGTTTTTTTAGGCAAGAAATTGTCTAAAATTAATAACTCATTTTAAAACTGGTATAAAAACATTTACTATACAAAAGTTATAATCGGTTTTTAATAATAATAATATTAATAATAATAATAATAATAATAATAATAATAATAATAATAATAATAATAATAATAATAATAATAGTAATAATAATAATAAAAATAATAGTAATAATAATAATAATAGTAGTAATAAAAGTAAGCTTAGTTTTCTAAGCAAAAATGAAGCTTATTTTGTGTTATATGAGCTTTTCTCATTTCTATGCAAAAGATCATGTGTGATCTGTGTTTTTAGGCAATCTAAGCCATTTGATAGTTTTTAGGCAAACAACTCTGAAGACTTTGGTAACTTTTATGTCTTCTCCTTTTTCTTCTACTAAAGTGTTAGACACAATTAATTTAGTTTAATTTCGGTTTTTCAAACATTTTATTTTAAAGCAAATTTTTGTTAAAGATTATTTATATCCAACTCTATAACTGGCTTATTTTATCAGCTTTAATTTTGAAAGAAAGATAAAAATTGATAGGAGTAACAGTTTTCGAGATATAAGCAAAAAACCAATAAGAAAACTGTAACTGTTACTGAACAAAAATGTAATTTAGTTTTCAATGTTTGAGACGAAGACGAAAATGCAGCATTTAAAATCGACTCTGAAGACTTCAGTGACTTTTATGTTACCTCCTTTTTTTTCTAATAAAGTATTGGACCCAATTAATTTAGTTTAATTTCGGTTTTTCAAACATTTTATTTTAAAGCAAATTTTTCTTAAAGATTATTTATATCCAACTCTATAACTCGCTTATGGTTGGTCCTACAAAAAAAATGCTAAAAACTATTTTGTAGGAAATTTTATCAGCTTTAATTTTGAAGAAAAGATAAAAATTTATAGGAGTAACTGTTTTCGAGAAATAAGCAAAAAACCAAAGTAAAAACTGTTACCGTTTCAGAACAAAAATGTAATTCAGTTTTCAATGTTTGAGACAAAGACGAAAATGCAGCATTTAAAATCGTCTCTGAAGACTTCAGTGACTTATATGTCACCCCCTTTTTCTTCTAATAAAGTATTGGACCCATTAAATTAAGTGTATTTTAAATCACAAGACATTTTCTGTTAAAGCACTTTTTTTTTAAATATTAATTATTTTCAAACTTATATCTCGCTTATGGTTAGTCCTACAAGAAAAATGCAAATAACTATTTTGTAGAATATTTTATCAGCTTTAATTTTAAAAGAAAGACAAAAATTCATAGGAGTAACTGTTTTCGAGATATAAGCAAGAAACCAAAAAACTGTTACCTTAATAAAGCGCTTGCATATAAGCAGATTTAGTACTATTAGTATTATTATTATTAATGTTATTGTTATTAATATGACGACTAAAAACGATTCTGAAGACTTTGGTGACTTTTATGTCTTTTTCTTTTTTCTCTACTAAAGTGTTAGACACAATTAATTTAGTTTAATTTCAGTATTTCAAACATTTTATTTTTAAGCAAGTTTTTGTTAAATATTATTTATATCCAACTTTATAACTCGCTTATGGTTAGTCCTACAAGAAAAATGCAAATAACTATTTTGTAGGAAATTTTATCAGCTTGAATTTTAGTACAAAGATAAAAATTGATAGGAGTAACTGTTTTCGAGATATAAGCAAGAAACCAAAACACTGTTACCTTAATTAAGCGTTTGCATATAAGCAAATTTAGTACTATTAGTATTATTATTATTAATGTTTTTGTTATTAATATGACAACTAAAGACAACTCTGAAACCTTTAGTGACTTTTATGTCTTTTCCTTTTTTCTCTACTAAAGTGTTAGACACAGTTAAATTAGTTTAATTTCAGTTTTTCAAACATTTTATTTTAAAGCAAATTTTTGTTAAATATTATTTATATCCAACTCTATAACTCGCTTATGGTTGGTCCTACAAGAAAAATGCAAATAACTATTTTGTAGAATATTTTATCAGCTTTAATTTTGAAAGAAAGACAAAAATTTATAGGAGTAACTGTTTTCGAGATATAAGCAAAAAACCAAAGTAAAAACTGTTACCGTTTCAGAACAAAAATGTAATTCAGTTTTCAATGTTTGAGACAAAGACGAAAATGCAGCATTTAAAATCGACTCTGAAGACTTCAGTGACTTATATGTCACCCCCTTTTTTTTCTAATAAAGTATTGGACCTAATAAATTAAGTGTATTTTAAATCACAAGACATTTTCTGTTAAAGCACTTCTTTTTTAAATATTAATTATTTTCAATCTTATATCTCGCTTATGGTTAGTCCTACATAAAAAATGCAAATAACTATTTTGTAGGAAATATTATCAGCTTGAATTTTAGTAAAAAGATAAAAATTGATAGGAGTAACTGTTTTCGAGATATGAGCAAGAAACCAAAACACTGTTACCTTAATTAAGCGTTTGCATATAAGCAAATTTAGTACTATTAGTATTATTATTATTAATGTTATTGTTATTAATATGACGATTAAAGACAACTTTGAAACCTTTAGTGACTTTTATGTCTTCTTCTTTTTCCTCTACTAAAGTGTTAGACACAATTAAATTAGTTTAATTTCAGTTTTTCAAACATTTTATTTTAAAGCAAATTTTTGTTAAATATTATTTATATCCAACTCTATAACTCGCTTATGGTTGGTCCTACAAGAAAAATGCAAATAACTATTTTGTAGGAAATTTTATCAGCTTGAATTTTAGTAAAAAGATAAAAATTGATAGGAGTAACTTTTTTCGAGATATAAGCAAGAAACCAAAACACTGTTACCTTAATTAAGCGTTTGCATATAAGCAAATTTAGTACTATTAGTATTATTATTATTAATGTTATTGTTATTAATATGACAACTAAAGACAACTCTGAAACCTTTAGTGACTTTTATGTCTTTTCCTTTTTTCTCTACTAAAGTGTTAGACACAGTTAAATTAGTTTAATTTCAGTTTTTCAAACATTTTATTTTAAAGCAAATTTTTGTTAAATATTATTTATATCCAACTCTATAACTCGCTTATGGTTGGTCCTACAAGAAAAATGCAAATAACTATTTTGTAGAATATTTTATCAGCTTTAATTTTGAAAGAAAGACAAAAATTCATAGGAGTAACTGTTTTCGAGATATAAGCAAGAAACCAAAAAACTGTTAGTAGATAGAGATAGCCGGTTCAAAAACCACCTCCACCTCCCTCTACTGCGCATGTGTGAAAATTGTGTCAGTCAGCCGCAGACGCAAGCGCGTAATCGCAGCTCGCTGGCCTGCGACCAGCTGGTCAGCCGGCCTGCGGCCGACTGACGCCATTTGTGATGATGCAAATATATTTATGTAGTATAATAATAATAATAATAATAATAATCGTCGCCATCTTGGAAGTTTGAAAGTCGGCGGCGGTCATTTTTGTTTAATGGTAAATTGGCGCCAAATTTAAATTATTTCAAAATTAATATTTGAAATTAGTCGGCCATGTTTGTTTGTTAAAAAAAATGGCGCCAAAATTTTAATTTATTTAAAAATTAATATTGGGTGTAATGTTGGTAGCGCCGATGTCGTCACAAATTCCGCCTAAATTCTCACGTTAGATGGCGCCACGGTCTGCAAACTTTTCGCTAGATGGCGCTGCCGTCAGCGCAGCCGTCAATCAAAGATGGCGCTGGCCTCCATTTTTTTTTTTTAAACACACCCCCCGCCCGTTTGCGAATATGCAACCAAGAAAACAAGTAGTAGTAGTAGTAGTAGCTTTTTGGGGTTGTGAAATTTTTGGTTTTTGGGGTTGTGAAATTTTGAATATATGATTTTTGAAATGTGCAATTTTGAATACATGAAGTATATATACAATACATGCTGTATTGAGTTAAGCAAAATATCAGAAAATCATCGCGCTTGTCACTAATAACTAATAAAGGAAAGTCATTATTTTATCGATAAGGAAAAAAAACCTAGTATATGTAGTTTTTTATTTTTGTAATGTTGTTTGCCTAACTTGTCTGTTGCGCACCAAGTTTATTTTGTTATTTGTTTAAAATATAATGCAAAAAAAGTTGTTGTTGTTGTTGTTCCTTCCATGGGGAGTCGAACCTCAGGTAGGTAGAGTGGATAGTGCTGTCTATTTTGGAAACCTGAAACAAATTCACATAAGCTATTTGGTTAATGGATAATAATAAAAACAATAAATTACTTTAATTGTTTATTACATCTAAATATAAGTACATACATACATACATATTATAATACATAAACATTATAATACAATAACTACAATACAAATTAAATATTATTCCTGAGTTTGAGGAAGAATATTTTTATGACCCCAAGATAATGTTCTACCTTCAGAATTGTTTAAGATGTAACGTTTATCATCTTTGAAAGATAAAGCAATTTTTTTCTTTAATTCTGTGTAAATGTTATGAAGCTTCGAACGAAAGATATTCATTTCTTTAATAATTTCAGTGTTTGGAACAGTAACTGCGTTTTGGTAGTCAATTTTATGTAATTCACTTGTAATTACATTGTGTTTAATACCCTTAGCTTTTTTAGATAATTCACCTTCAACATCCACACAATATGCTTTAGCACCTGTTCCTAAAAATTCTGATATTACACGTCCTTTATATTCATCTTTCATCTTCCCGATGACAGAAGACGATACAGGTATTCCATGAATATTTTCTGCTTTATAATTTGAAGTATCAAAACGCTCTATATTAGATTTAATATCATCATAAATATTTTCACAAAAAATTTCAATTACTAAACTATCAGTATCGGTATACAAAAGCGTTGCATTGTTACCGTATTTAAGTTTTATGAAATTATAATAAAAATCATACATAATAGTTTTACTGATATCTAGAATAGTAAAACCTACATACAGAGGTTTATTGTAGAAAACTTTTTCGTTCTCTAATTGAATAGCTACAAAATTTGGTGTAAAGATAGATGAATTTTTAAAATTTGGTCGTGCAATTAAACTTTCAGCACCTGGTTTTCTACCTATATTATTCCATGATGTTACCAATTTCACGTTTACTCTTTTATCAATTGATTCCATGGTTTTACCAAAAACTGAATTATTCATTAATTTAAATACATCTTTTTCTAACGCGTTTTTTGATTTGTTACGCATTTCTGTATTTAAATCAATATATGTTTTCAACCATGGTGATTGATTAAAACTTAAAACACGGTGAATATTAATTAATTTTAAACCACCTTGTATAGCTTGTCTTAAATTTCGATAATGTAAAACATAGTGTACTTTATTGTTCAAGGTTGCGCAAAGTTTCTCAGTTTTACTAGAGGGAGGAATAAATTTTTCAGGACAAAATGGTAAATCGTTGTGAAGATTATGTAATTCAGAAGGATATTCTAAATCAACTTCGAATATATAACCTACATCAGCGTTATCTGTCAAATTGAGAATTAGGTTATCATTGAATTCATTAGGATCTTCCCATCGAAAACCGCTATAAGGTAAATATTCAGACATTGCTGCTCCATACAAGTTGGTTGCATCAAGGTACATTATAAAAGAAGTTGGTTTAGAAGGATCATGATTTGATAAAAACTTATTATTTGCTACTGCTTTACGTTTTGAACATTGACAAAGTCCTCCTCTAATAGATTTTCGAAAGAAATGTACCATGTCTATATCAGTTAACAATTCGAATTTAATTCCAGTCATTTTTAACATAGCATCCCAGCCTAATGAAGGTGCTGTTAAGTAATGAGCTGGATCTAGTTCATAAATTTTGAGACAAACCTTTCTGAAATTTTCAAAAATGTCTGTTAGTAACAAAACATCAGACTTTAAATAAATGTCGGAATAATCACCTAACGTTTTGCAATCAAATAGATTCCAGACTTCCTGTGCTCGCTCATAATCATGTTCACTGATATCAGTTTTATTAAGATTATCATAAAATTGTTGAATCAATGGTAAACTGGTATCATCTAACTTATTAAAACAATCCAAATATGAATATGGAAAAACACCTTTTTGTCTTATCAAATTAAATTGGTTATCGTCCGGAAAGTGTTTCCGAATGGTTAGACATTCATTAGAAGTTAAAGTCTGAGATAATTTATCTAATGAAAAAGAAAGGAAACGGAACGAATCTACGAATCTAAGCGTTATAAAAATATTGTCAACTGTATTTGTAGTCGTGTTCATGACCTTATCAACTAAAATTTTTTTTGAAAATGTAATATACTTTTCTTTAGTTTGAGCAATGCAATTAATGATGGTCTTTTCTGTTGCTAAAGCTTTAATAAATAAATGACTATCATAATTAGTTAAATTATGACAAAAAACAGGGATATATTTTGGAATCTTATAATTTAAATTACAAATAGAATGTGCAGGTCCTAAAAATTCACCTGTTAAGTGACAATGATTACGAACTCTATCACAATTTAGACTTCCGTAATCTGTTTTGAAAGGTTCTTTACATAAATGACAATGGGTAGATATTTGAAAAACCAATTCATCTAACGGAGTCATTTCAAGTGGTACGATATGTTTGAGGTGATCGTGATAAAGTCTATTTACATCATCTTGCAACCATTTCACAAAAATTTTAGGAGCATCTTTTCCTCGATAAGTCCGATAAATTGATAAATTATCATTATATGCACATTTTATGTAATATCCGAAACTATATGGTTCATGTAAATGTGTAACAATTGTACGGATATTATCGGCTGAATTATCATTGCGTAAAGGTTTTAAAATAGATTCAAAATCGAAATAAAATACAAAAGGAACTTTAAGAGATTTATCAAAATTTTGAAATGTTAATTCATTACCAGGCACTTCTTTACCAAATTTATTTATAATCAGATCAGAAGTTGGTAATGTAGTGACAACTTCATTACAAGCATACTTACGATGTTTAACTAATTTTTGTTCACTCGAAAAAAATAATAGACAACCGTTACATATAAATTTAGCATGATTATGTTTGGAAAGTTGTGAACTTATTAATCGAGAAATGTTGCTTATCAGACAGTAATGTTTGATCATTCTTTCATCGTCTACGATAAGTAATAAATTTACATGAATGTCTCGTTTCTTAGAAGTTAAATAAAAGGGACCTATAATATCTGATACCCATTTACCTTTTTCATGATCAAAACGCTGCTCTGTTCCATAGACATTTACACTAATATTATTAAGTGCTTCAAATTTAAAAATATCAGTTAATTTAACCGGAAATGAAATATCTGTAAAATCTAATTCCTCTTCAAACTCACGATAAGCATCAACTCGATGTCGATTAACATTTACTTCAGTTGAATGAAGGTGTGCCAAAACAGACCATTTGAAACATTCATTATCATCATTATGAATATTGATAACCGCTCTCCGCTTCGCTATGTCCTTCGGTAATGGTATATATGTTGATGCACGTAGTGGATTGAATTTGTTGATATTAAGTTCCAAAAACAAAATTTCCATTAAAATCCAACCTAAAAAATTTAATACAATAATATGTTTATAAATAAAATTGATATTACTTACCACTATCTTTTTCCAAGAATTCACTCATTTTGTTTTTTATGACGCCACATATTTCTTCCAGTTCTACCTTAATATTTGTCGATATTGAAATGATGATATTTTTAGTGTTGAATGATTTGATTTCGATAATGTCTTTAGAAGGTAAAATATATTTAGCAAAAAGTTCGAAATTAATTTTAAGTTGGTTAAATTCTCTCAGTTTTCTAGTTATTAAAGTGATAAGTTTATCTTGATTTCTTTCAAAAAAATTGCACACTTCCAAGTCATCTAGTTGTGAATTTTTCAATCGGTATGAGGTAATTCTTGATTTGAAGGCAACTTGATATTCTTCAACGAAATCATCATCATCATTAATTTTGGCGGAGATGACACTTTTATGTTTTAAAGAACGTAAATGGTTTAATCTGGATCCTCTGTAGTGACTATTGCATATTTCACAAAATTGATGAAATGAACATGATGGAGCGTTAGTAGTAACTTCTAAAAACAAAAACAAGTTATAATAATAATAATATAAAGAATATTTACAAAAATACCTTGTAAAGGTGTTCTAGTTGTCAGGCGGGCTTTTTTAGGAGTCATATCATCCGAATCCATTGAACACAATGATGAATTTGTAATATGACGCCTATAGTTATCAAATCTCGTAAATGACGTTTTACATCCGGTGCAAGTGAGTTTAGATAATTTATCACCTTAAAAATGCTCTTAATTAAAACAATTTCTATAACGTAAAATGTATTTACTTACTATGTTTTTTTACATGACGTGTTAAAGCATCTTTGCGAGTAAACTTGTTATCGCATTGAGAGCACTTGAACATGATTACTTTCATACACGGACAGTCGAAGTAGAAATGAATTAATCATTGATGCGATATGATTTTATATTCCATAAACTTTGCAACCGGATATTGTGGTTCCTTACGTAAAAATTCAAAAAATTCAAAATATAACTGATAAAAATTTAACGTTTTTAAGGAAAAAAACGTTAGACAGGAAATATGATAACAAAAATAATCAGAATGAATATTATTTTTTATTAGACATAAAACAAACTACATACTTAAACTAACAAAGTCATACACCTAAATAAATTTTTAATTGCAGTTTTTAAGCCAAACCTAACGCTATGAACATCATAAAAACGATCCAACATGTACAAACAATTCCAAACATTGCTAAAAAGGTAGGAACATGATTAAAACAATTTTTTATTGAAACTACATCATGATCATTAAGTATAAGTCTCTTCCAGTCAGTATCAATATAATTACTATTGGTAAAAACTAGTCTTAATTTAAAATATATTACAGAGTTTGCTATAGAAACATTTTCATATTTAAATATTTCTATTGCAGTATTGCTCAAATAACCCAGATTCATCTTCTTCCATTGGTAATCAACATCGTTGAAAAATAAACTTTTCCAGAGAGGAGACCATCTTGTGTTGTTAGGACTTTCACTAGTGAAGACGATGTACATATCTACAACATCTAACGGTTTTTGCACGTACAACACATTTTGTATAAGAGTAACAAACAAGATGAGTGATGAGTTCAAAAGAGGCATTACACTTGAAACGCAGTGGGTTGTTGTTGTTGTTGTTGTTGTTGTTGTTGTTGTTGTTGTTGTTGTTGGCTTCCTGTATCATCTAAAATACACGAAACACAATTATTTATTGATGAAGGAGGACCATCAAACTGATCTTCGTCAAAACTGTTATAATAATGTTGTAAACATGGTAGATTCAGCTTTATATCATGATCTTGTTGATATGTTTCCGGTAATTTATGAAATATATCCATCAACTGGCACGGTCCTAATTTCAGTAGTTCCAGTTTCATTAGTAATCGAATATCGCTTATGGTTTTTTCAAAATGCAGCACTTTTTTTATAACAGGTTCTACACTCGTTGCCATCTTAAATGGAACTAAATTAGACGTTAAATAATTATATCGTATATATATTTCTTATTTATTAGGTAATATCTTTCATTTCAATCCAACTATTCTGATTATCTGGTAAACCTAACCATTTCACAAATAATTTAGTTCCTTTACGTCGAATCACTTTCTCAACTAAATAGACGTCAGGATATTGAGTTTTTGATAATTCCCAAATATAAAAAGCTCCTTTGATTGGTTGACCTTCTTTATCTTCTAGCAGAAATGTTACAGGATTGGTTAGATTAATCTTACTGATTTTAAAAATTTCCGTTGACCAATTGGGTGTATATCCTTTTTCAAATAACATCTTTTCTTTGCTAATTCTTACGAAATCTCCGACTTTAAATTTTTTTCTGTTTTTATCAACAATCTTTAGATGATCATATGCTGTTATGTCTCCTTGATTCGAAGCGTTTATCTCTGTGGGTTTCCTTCCTGTTGTTCGATGTATTGTAGTATTATAATTTTTGGTTATCTCTTGCAATTTATTTATCCATTTATGTGTCGCAAATAACGTAAAATATCGATAAATTTTGGATTTTAAAGTACGTATAACTCGTTCAGCAATTGCTGCTTTTTTAACGCTGTACGTACTATAGTGATTAATATTATAACGTCTCATCAAATCCTGAAAAGTGGTATTATAAAATTCCTTTCCTTGATCTGACTGTAAATTCTTTGGTATTCGTTCTTTTTCATTCTTCAGTATTGATTCCATAGCTCTGCTAACCTCATTAGCTGATTTCGATTTCAGTGGTCTGGTCCATAAAAATTTAGAAAAACAGTCGATTACGACTAAAATATATTTAAATCCATTATTATGATAAGATAAATTTTGCATTTCTGCTAAATCTACTTGCCATAAATCATCCAATCCTTTAATTATAGTACGTCTTCGTTTAAAATTCCTGCGTGCAGGTTTAAATATCTCGTTTACCAATTTTTGCTTTACATCACTAACTTGCTTTAGTCGAACCATTGCTTATTTACGGTACACTTCTCTACAATTTCCATGACGATCTGACATTTGACCTGGAGGACACTTGTTTTTATTATGAGGCATGGGTTCTATCTTTCACTATTTTCATATGAATCTGTTACTTTCCTTTTCTTTGATATAGGTACATTTTCAAGTTGATCTGTATCACCTGCTTTAGAACGTTTGGAAATGGTTTCTGGTTTTATCTTAATACTATCGATTCCTTCAAAGCGTTCTTCAAGTTTTTTTATTCGTCTGGTTATCTCATTTGAATTATTCATAAATTTTTTCCACTTGTTATCGATTTCATAATTTATACTTAAATGTTTGTTATGCAATTCTGATTCAATCGTGTGAGGAATTGTAGCAATTATATTATCAATTTTTTCATCAAGTATTTTGTACTTAACATTCATGGTTAAGTTTAACTGATTAAATTTATCCATCCATATAGCATCTGCTTTATGAACATTATTATTTAAATCCGTTAAAGCAGCTATTACTCCTTCCATCTTTTGGTATATTTGTTTACTTACTAAATCAATATATACCTTATTCGCACAATCTTTGTCTTCTGTTGGATCATTAATGTTACAGATTCTATGATGTTTTAAATCAAGGTCACCATCAGCAGTGAAAACAAAAGGTGATGGTGTAGATTTAAAAAATGCACTTGATGCTGATAACACTTTACGTCCGAATAGATCAATGGGCATTTCAACACTGAGGATTAACCAGAAAAAAACTTAAGCCTAATATATTACACCACATTCCTTTAATTCTTCTTCTATTGATAAAATTTCATTCAGATGGGAATTGTTACCCGCTTTTGTCGCTGCATGTAATAATGCTAGACGTGACACTAATTCATTTATGTCATCCCAGTAAACATATTCTACACGTTTATTAGTGAATAATCCTTCACCAATAAACGGAGATTTAGGAAATGAAGTAAACATTGGTTGCACAATTTGAGTATATTTTACACCTCTATGACCTTTTAGTTGTTTTGTGGGATCATTATTTTTTCTATGTGTATTAGAAATTTCAAGTATTTTTTTGTATGCTGACCGATCCTCTTTTGTAATTTGAGTGTATTTATCTTCAGGGTTTTTAAAAAATATTAGTCTGTATAAACCAGGAGTACCAGGAAATGATTCATTATCTAAAATTAAATCACCATTTTGACTGATTATTAATTCATGTTTACCCATAAATAGTTTATTCTCTTTTGAATTATATCTAGGACCAAATGTCTGATCACTGGTTTTCTCTAAAACTGCTTCTATTGCATTTCTCGCAACTGGAGGATATTGTTCTAAAAATTCATCTAAAATATGTCTGCTATTAATTAAATCATCCATAGTGTCAGATTTGGTTTCTTCATCTTCTTCTTTTATTTCTGGTAATGACTCATATATTTCTTCTGGTTGTCGCAGTGATGTACTAGGTTCATATGTTTCTTCAACTGGTAGTTCAAGTTCTTGTTTAATCTTTTCTTTTTTTGGTAGTTTAAGAAATTGTTTCCTTTGCTTTTGAATATGATGTTTTGGTCTTTTGTGTTGTTTTTGTTGTTGTTGCTGTGGTGGTGGAGATTGCTTCTCCAATTTTATTGAAATTTCTTCTAAAGGATTTATAACAGGCTGAAAAAGCTTTTTAATTGACTCATCCGCTTCACTGCTGTTTAACTTTATGGCTTTATACTTCTTTCGAATTGAATCAGCTGCTTTTAATATATGTCTTTTAAGGTTTTGATCTGGTTTGGTACCCATCATTACCGCTTAATGTTATAAACTAACCGAACAAATCAGAATTATTGTTTATATAACTTCTTATTCGACTGCTATTATAACGGGTCTCAAACTGATATTAACCGATCTCAAACCGATCAGGAACTGCTTTTTAACAGACATTAACCGGTCTGAAACCGATATTAACCGGTCTCTATCCGATAATAACCGCTCTGGAACCGGTATTAACCAATATCACACCGATACTAACCGGTCTGAGACCGATATTAACCGGTCTCTAACCGGTATCTAACCGATACTAACCGCTTTGGAACCGGTATTAACCGATATCGCACCGATACTAACCGCTGTGAAACTGATATTAACCGGTCTGGAAACGTTCTCAAATAGATATCACTCTACACTTGAATAAAATGATCAAACCCTTTTCTATATCGACCCTTATTTAATTCATTATCTTTACATATAACCAAAAAACCATATTGGTTTTTCCAACATTCCTGACATATTTCACAGAATTGTTCGAATTTCATATCAGCACCAACATGATCTTCATATACATGTTTTAAATTTAACAGATCTTGTTTTAATATTACCAATAAATTTGCATTATCTCGAATTAAATGTTTCGGTATTTTTGTATATGTTTGACAGAGATAGAAACTATCAATATTTTTATGCCGGCCCATGCAAAAGTAATCCCTTATCTTAGCTTGATTACACATTATGACATCATCAAATATAAAAATAGAGTTATTTTTTGCATCTTTTGGATCTAGCACGTCTTCATTATGTTCATACTGGTTATATTCCATTCCTTTAATTTTTTGTAGCACATCACTAAGCAGTTTATACTTCGGTTGATATAATGATTTACAATAAATATATATGTTTTCAAATTTCAATCCGTTGGGATCAAACAATAAAGACAATAATATGTTAGTTTTTCCTCCACCAGAAGGTCCACAAATTATACAACGTATTGATTCGGGTAAAAGTGTACCATGTCGATGAGACATTTTATGTTTATTATCAACATTATTATAATCATGATTTATGATAGGTAATTGTAATTTTTGCTTTAACACTTTCATTTTCATACTAAATTAAAAACATTTATAAGAAGGTTTATATAGGGAAAAAAGTTCAGTTAAATGTTGTCTTTCAAAGGGGAAGGACTATTAAATACTGCAATCAATAAATTACCTTTTGAATTACATTTACCAGGATATCAATATTGCGGACCTGGTACAAAACTTAAGAAACGGTTAGAACGAGGTGATCCTGGAATAAACAAGCTTGACAGCTTTTGTAAAACGCACGATATAGCTTACGCTAATTCCAACGATTTAAAAGATAGACATCAAGCGGATCGAATTTTAGAAGATAGTGCATGGTCACGTGTTAAGTCTAAAGACGCTTCATTTGGTGAAAAAGCAAGTGCCTGGTTTGTAACTAACGCAATGAAAGTCAAAAGGAAATTAGGTATGGGAATCCAAAGGAAAAAATCGAAAAGGAAGACAAAGAAATCTAGAAAGAGGACACAGAAAAAACAACAACCTTTTCATAAAGCTCTTTTATCAAATTTAGAAAATAAGGGATATGATAATATAAAATCTGCATTATCAGCTGCTCGTATAGCAGTTAGAAAATCTGGAGGTCGTAAGCGTATAAAAATTCCTCGTATTATACCTATAAAAACAGGAGGATTTTTACCATTGTTACCATTAATTTTTGGAGGACTTAGTGCCTTAGGGGCTATGGGCGGAGGTGCTGCTGCTATAACTAAAGCTGTAAATGATGCTAAAGCAGCGAAACAGAAATTAGATGAGAATAAACGTCATAATAAAGTACTGGAAGATATCGCTATCGGGAAGGCGGGAAGTGGTTTATATCTTCGAAAGCAACCACGAGGTTATGGATTGTATTTACGTAAATTTCCAAAAAACTACCAATAAAACTGCCTAATAGGGCACTAACTGATAATGATTTAAGAAGATATGCTAAATTATTAAAACTACCCAAATTTAAAGGCGTTTTTATGAGAGATGAATTAATTCATATGAAACCTGATAAGACAGAATGTGCTATCATTAATTTGGACTCTAAAAAAGGATCCGGAACTCATTGGGTTTGTTATAGAAAAACAAATAAACAGGTTGATTATTTTGATAGTTATGGAAATCTAAAGCCACCTCTAGAATTAGTACGATACTTAGGAAATTGTAATATTTACTTTAATCATGATCGTTATCAATTTTTATCATATAATTGCGGACATTTATGTTTGATGTTTTTACATAATAAAAGATGAGATAATCATGTATTTTATTCAGTCATGTATAAGACATTCTCCCTAACAGGTGTTGAAAGTACGCTGTCTGAACACTATGAGCCACCCATTGACCTTGAAGAAAATTCGAATTATTCTATAGCTTTAATCGGTTTTTATACTAACAATAATATACCAAATATAGAAGAGGGTACAAATAAATTTTATTATTTTGCTCCGAACACTACTGAAGAAAAAGTGATAACATTTCCGAAAGGTGCTTATGAAATAGCTGCTATAGAAAAATATATACAAATTATTCTTAGTGGACGATCTGCAACTGATGCTCAAAAACAGAATACATTTTCATTGAAGGCTAACGAAAACACATTAAAGTGTGAGATATTTAGTATTTACGACATTAATTTCGCTCACGAAGATAGTATTGGTAAATTGTTAGGTTTTTCTAAAAGGAAACTTAAAGCAAGACAATTACATGAAAGTGATTTACCTGTTAACATAATTAAGGTTAATACAATACGTATCGAGTGTAATATTGTAAGAGGTTCTTTCTACAAAAACAAAGAATCTCATACTCTTTATGAAACTGCTTTAAGTGTTAGTCCAGCCGAACAGATTTTTGTGGAACCATTAAATCCTATTTATTTACCTATCATTAATAGATCCAATATACCTAACCTAACTATTGATATTGTTGATCAAGACCATTGTCCTATAGATTTTAACGGTCAAACAATCAATATTCGTCTTGCTCTGAAAAAAGAAGCATAAACATGGGTTTAGTGTTTCAAAATCAATATAAAAAATCATACAATCCATCAAATTATCAGTCAGTATCTTGTCATCAGTCGACATTATCACATCAGAGCGTGCAGATTCTTAAATCGTTAGGATATAATGTCCGCCAGCAAACTTCAGGTTTACAGTTCACCGGAAATAGACGACAGCATAAGTAAAGAGGAAGAACATACATATAGTCCGCAAGTAAGATCTTTCGATAACAATGATGAAATCGAAATTATAATTAATCAGAGAGATATTTGGATTTCTCTCTTTGAATCATTTATACAAGTGGACGGTGAGTTCATACCAGATCCGGTACCGGAAACTGGCGGTGGAAATGTAACCTTGACTAATAATGCAGCAGCATATTTATTTGAGAATGTAAGCTATGAATTGAATAATGTTGAGTTAGATAGTGTACGTGAAGTCGGAACAGTATCTACAATCAAAACTTTTCTATGTTATGGCAAAGATGAAGTAAGAGCATTAACTCTCGCTGGATGGAATGATCAAGAAAGTCAACAACTGAAGACATTTAATGAAACTGATAATACGTTTTCATTTAGAATCCCTTTATCTTATCTGTTAAATTTACCATTTGATTATCATCGGATAGTTAGCGGTCATCAAAAACTTCGATTAATACGAAGTCGTAACGATGCTAATTGTTTCATTTCTACCGGAACGAGAAAAGCGACACTTAAGATTAACAATATTGAATTAAAAGCAAAACATGTTTACCCAAATGATGAAATTAAATTAACTATATTAGAAGGGATCAACAAAGATCGTGTTATATCGTTACCGTTCAGAAAATGGGAAATTCATGAACTTCCATCAGTTCGACAAACTAATAACGACATCTGGAGAGTTAAAACATCTACTCAATTAGAAAGACCAAGATTTATTATCGTTTGCTTTCAAACAAACCGAAAAAATAATCCAAAGTCTGATGTTACTCTATTTGATCATTGTGATGTAAGAAGCGTACGTTTATGGTTGAATTCAAATGTTTATCCATATGAAACATGGAAACTACAATTTGCTAAAAATAAATATTTAGAAGCATATCAAGCTTACGTTGATTTTTATAAGGAATTTAATGGAAAAGATCGTGCTGAACCTATATTAAGCTATACAGATTATACAAAAAGACCGATATTTGTATTAGACTGTTCCAAGCAAAACGAAGCAATTCGAAGTTCCACCATTGATATCAGCTTAGAATTTGAAAGCGATAATAATTTCCCAGCCGATACAAGAGCTTATTGTATTATCATTCATGATAGAATAATGCAGTACTATCCGTTAACAGGAATAATTAGACAACTGATATAAGGATGAAAAAAAGTGTTACTATAAGTGATAGTGCTCCGGAAGTACATAATCTAATAGTTTGGTCATATGCTTATCAAGATGCTAGAAAAGGAAACTATTGGATACAATGCGCTGCAGACAGAGAAAGGTTTAAGTTTAGAATTAATCAAATGAAAAATATTTTAAAGGAGATCTTAAATTCTGCTCATCGTGAACAAATTTTTCAGTCTAGATTTAAGTGTTCAACATGAAGGTAGTAGTGATTGATGTTCAAGGATTTTATATACCTGAATTCATCGTTAAAGAATTAACAATATTTGATGGACATCGAACTGGTCACTATTTGTTTAAATCACCGGTGCCGTTTCGTCAACTAAGTGCAGATGTAAAAAAACAAGTGAAATATTTAGAATTAAATCATCATCTATTACGTTACAACAGTGGAAATATCGACTATGAAAATATTTATAACATACTAGAAGAAAATATTATCGATGATGTTATCGATATTATTTACGTAAAAGGAAGCGTTAAAGAGGATTTTTTAAGACAATTTTTCGATTCAAAGGACTTTTACCCTAGGATCATCAATTTGGAGGAAGCAAACTCTTGTCCAAAATTGCAACCACAACTTCCGTTATGTATGCATCATTACTTAAAAACTAAAATATGTATCTGTAGTCTTAATAATGTACGGTTTATTTATAATTATGTAATTCAGAATTTACCGAAATAAACGTTTAAAGTTTTAATCTCGTTTCCTTCTCCTACTTCATTAACCTGCCCTCTCCACTCTAGTTAAGATTACAAAAAGTATAAAGGGATCAACTTTTAGTGTGTGAAATAATTTTTATTGAAATATCAACAGTCAACACAACCATCATGTCTAGTAAGTAGAAATAATTTTTACATTATTTTATTTTAAATTTTTTCCGAATCAATTGTTTGAAATTTAATTACAACACTTCATCATCAGTCTTAATAAATTAATGTAATCTATTTATTAAATTTCTCTTTCTTTTGTTACAGAACATCCCGCAGGTTACTATGGGGACTATAACCCAGATTTGGTTGTTAACCACGCTGGGTTAACCGAAGAGGAGGTGGACCACCTCCTCACCCAAATTCCCGCGGGCACCTTCGAGTGGGTTTCCCTTATTAACATCTATCTGCGACTGGAACCGCCCCCATCCCTTGGAGGTTATTTTGATATTTTTACCGTGGGGCGCTTGACCGCCGCGATAGACACCGATGAGGAGCGGGGTATAATTGACATTTGGGTATGGGTACATTAAACCTCATACATGTTGGATCGTTTTATGATGTTCATAGCGTTTTTTATGATGTTCATAGCGTTAGGTTTGGCTTAAAAACTGCAATTAAAAATTTATTTAGGTGTATGACTTTTTTAGTTTAAGTATGTAGTTTGTTTTATGTATAATAAAAAATAATATTCATTCTGATTATTTTTCTGATCTTATTTCCTGTCTAACGTTTTTTTCTTGTAAATTTATGAATCAAAAATTTTATAAATATCCAGTTGTATTTGATTATTAATTTATCGTTACAATCATTTTCCCCAAAAAATTTATATCCAATAGTTTACAAACAATATATACATTTCTAATAGTTAAAACACATTTATACATCTTTTATAAAAAAAGTGGATTTGTTTAATTGAAATAGGTAAAAATTCATATCCAAAACCTTAATTACTGGGCGGTTAACATTTTTTACCAAAAGATTTTGAAGAATTTACAACAATTTATCATAAACCCTCAACAGATGATATAGTAATTATTGTAAAAGCTGAAGTTTATATTTTTTTCATTATCTACTTTTAGATTTAAAACTAATTATCCGAAATCTATAAGCGAAGAATTTAAAATATCAAGTCCAATTTCGGCAGCGATAACAACTTACTCAGGTGGTATTTATCTTTTTCTCAGAGATAATACATATATTACATTATCTAGTTGCATCTCTGGATATAATGTTCCTGGTTTAACAAACGAATTATTTGAAGGTGTTCCTAATAAAATAACAAGGACATTTAGATATTTAAACGGAAAGCTGTACTTTTTTAATGAAAATAATTACTTTGAATATGATGAGTTTACTAAGAGTGTCATACAAGCGGGACCTAAAACTTTATCTATATTTAACATTAATTGTCCGCGAGAACCCATCTTAATTCAATTGAAAAAATTATCTTTTAAAAAGATTATTACACACAATGCAGTCCTGGTTGAAAATTTAACAGATTATACTCGTGAAGAAGATAGTTGGTGTAGTTGGTGTATTCATCAGTGTTTGTTTACAGTAAGTTTATATTACAACTTAATAAAACGTTCTTTCTAAACATCTAATTTAAACATCTAATTTCAGCTTCAGACCTACAAAAGTTGTGCCAAAAAGACGCATCGTAAGTTTATCGAAAATATTGACTTCGGCACAAGTTCTTCATCCACAAATTCTTCCGATTCAGACTACTGAATTCTTCTCTAAAACCAACATAAATAATCTTTTTTTGGTAAATTCTTTAATTTTTTAAATTTGTTTACCACATTTGATTGCTAAAAATGTGTTTAATTTTTTAGGAAAATTTTTATCAAATTTTTATCAAACAAAAAGTGCGTCACAAAATTCCTACGATAAGGTAAACCACAAAATTAGTATTAAATCATATTTTATTTCATTTTTATTTTTTAGGAAAGCGTGTTATCTGTTAACCGCAAAAATTGATTATAAAAGTTCCGTTTTTTACACATTTCACCAGTTTTATTAAAACTATCTTTGTGAGAAGTTGTATGTGCTCCGCTGTGTATTTTTGCATTTAAATTTCAAAGGATTCTGTAATGGCTGATCAACTATTAAATCTGAATAAAATTGCTGCCTGTGAATATACTGATACATATGTCAGTGCCAACGATTTGGAAGTGAACAAGAAATATAAAATCATCAATTTAACCAAGGCAAACACACAACATGGGGTTATGATGGTAGCATATCTGGACAACGTCGGTAAAGTTTTTTTACCTAAACGACTAACAGCAGTTATGAATGATACCATAATTACGACACTAATGGAAGGACTCGGATCTTATTTGATTTATATGGGACGTAAGCAAGCTAATGGAAATCAGGAACATGATGCCCACATTTTTAATTTCGAACGTATTGTTCACGAAGATTAATGTAAAATTTTTTGGTAAGTGTCATGTTCACCTCTATTTAAAAAACTAATTTATGATTTTTTTCAGGTTTCCAAAATAGACAGCACTATCCACTCTACCTACCTGAGGTTCGACTCCCCATGGAAGGAACAACAACAACAACAACTTTTTTTGCATTATATTTTAAACAAATAACAAAATAAACTTGGTGCGCAACAGACAAGTTAGGCAAACAACATTACAAAAATAAAAAACTACATATACTAGGTTTTTTTTCCTTATCGATAAAATAATGACTTTCCTTTATTAGTTATTAGTGACAAGCGCGATGATTTTCTGATATTTTGCTTAACTCAATACAGCATGTATTGTATATATACTTCATGTATTCAAAATTGCACATTTCAAAAATCATATATTCAAAATTTCACAACCCCAAAAACCAAAAATTTCACAACCCCAAAAAGCTACTACTACTACTACTACTTGTTTTCTTGGTTGCATATTCGCAAACGGGCGGGGGGTGTGTTTAAAAAAAAAAATGGAGGCCAGCGCCATCTTTGATTGACGGCTGCGCTGACGGCAGCGCCATCTAGCGAAAAGTTTGCAGACCGTGGCGCCATCTAACGTGAGAATTTAGGCGGAATTTGTGACGACATCGGCGCTACCAACATTACACCCAATATTAATTTTTAAATAAATTAAAATTTTGGCGCCATTTTTTTTAACAAACAAACATGGCCGACTAATTTCAAATATTAATTTTGAAATAATTTAAATTTGGCGCCAATTTACCATTAAACAAAAATGACCGCCGCCGACTTTCAAACTTCCAAGATGGCGACGATTATTATTATTATTATTATTATTATACTACATAAATATATTTGCATCATCACAAATGGCGTCAGTCGGCCGCAGGCCGGCTGACCAGCTGGTCGCAGGCCAGCGAGCTGCGATTACGCGCTTGCGTCTGCGGCTGACTGACACAATTTTCACACATGCGCAGTAGAGGGAGGTGGAGGTGGTTTTTGAACCGGCTATCTCTATCTACTACTGTTACCTTAATAAAGCGCTTGCATATAAGCAGATTTAGTACTATTATTATTATTATTATTAATGTTATTGTTATTAATATGACGACTAAAAACGATTCTGAAGACTTTGGTGACTTTTATGTCTTTTTCTTTTTTCTCTACTAAAGTGTTAGACACAATTAATTTAGTTTAATTTCAGTATTTCAAACATTTTATTTTTAAGCAAGTTTTTGTTAAATATTATTTATATCCAACTTTATAACTCGCTTATGGTTGGTCCTACAAGAAAAATGCAAATAACTATTTTGTAGGAAATGTTATCAGCTTTAATTTTGAAAGAAAGATAAAAATTGATAGCAGTAACTGTTTTCGAGATATAAGCAAAAAACCAAAGTAAAAACTGTTACCGTTTCAGAACAAAAATGTAATTCAGTTTTCAATGTTTGAGACGAAGACGAAAATGCAGCATTTAAAATCGACTCTGAAGACTTCAGTGACTTATATGTCACCCCCTTTTTTTTCTAATAAAGTATTGGACCTAAAAAATTAAGTGTATTTTAAATCACAAGACATTTTCTGTTAAAGCACTTTTTTTTTAAATATTAATTATTTCCAATCTTATATCTCGCTTATGGTTAGTCCTACATAAAAAATGCAAATAACTATTTTGTAGGAAATTTTGTCAGCTTGAATTTTAGTAAAAAGGTAAAAATTGATAGGAATAACTGTTTTCGAGATATAAGCCAGAAACCAAAACACTGTTACCTTAATTAAGCGTTTGCATATAAGCAAATTTAGTACTATTAGTATTATTATTATTAATGTTATTGTTATTAATATGACGATTAAAGACAACTTTGAAACCTTTAGTGACTTTTATGTCTTCTTCTTTCTCCTCTACTAATGTGTTAGACACAATTAAGTTAGTTTAATTTCAGTTTTTCAAACATTTTATTTTAAAGCAAATTTTTGTTAAATATTATTTATATCCAACTCTATAACTCGCTTATGGTTGGTCCTACAAGAAAAATGCAAATAACTATTTTGTAGGAAATTTTATCGGCTTTAATTTTGAAAAATAAATAAAAATTGATAGGAGTAACTGTTTTCGAGATATAAGCAAAAAACCAATAAGAAAACTGTGACTGTTACTGAACCAAAATGTAATTCAGTTTTCAATGTTTGAGACGAAGACGAAACTGCAGCATTTAAAAACGACTCTGAAGACTTCAGCGACCTTTTTGTCACCTCTTTTTTCTTCTAATAAAGTATTGGACCCAATAAATTAAGTGTATTTTAAATCACAAGACATTTTTTGTTAAAGCACTTTTTTTTTAAATATTAATTATTTTCAATCTTATATCTCGCTTATGGTTAGTCCTACATAAAAAATGTAAATAACTATTTTGTAGGAAATTTTATCAGCTTGAATTTTAGTAAAAAGATAAAAATTGATAGGAGTAACTGTTTTTGAGATATAAGCCAGAAACCAAAACACTGTTACCTTAATTAAGCGTTTGCATATAAGCAAATTTAGTACTATTAGTATTATTATTATTAATGTTATTGTTATTAATATGACGATTAAAGACAACTTTGAAACCTTTAGTGACTTTTATGTCTTCTTCTTTTTCCTCTACTAATGTGTTAGACACAATTAAATTAGTTTAATTTCAGTTTTTCAAACATTTTATTTTAAAGCAAATTTTTCTTAAAGATTATTTATATCCAACTCTATAACTCGCTTATGGTTGGTCCTACAAAAAAAATGCTAAAAACTATTTTGTAGGAAATTTTATCAGCTTTAATTTTGAAGAAAAGATAAAAATTTATAGAAGTAACTGTTTTCGAGATATAAGCAAAAAACCAAAGTGAAAATTGTAATCGTTACTGAACAAAAATGTAATTCAGTTTTTAATGTTTGAGACGAAGACGAAAATGCAGAATTTAAAAACGACTCTGAAAACCTCAGTGACTTTTAAGTCACCTCCTTTTTTTTCTAATAAAGTATTGGACTCAATAAATTAAGTGTATTTTAAATCACAAGACATTTTCTGTTAAAGCACTTTTTTTTTAAATATTGATTATTTTCAAGCTTACATCTCGCTTATGGTTAGTCCTACCTGAAAAATGCAAATAACTATTTTGTTGGAAATTTTATCAGCTTTAATTTTAGTAAAAAGATAAAAATTGATAGGAGTAACTGTTTTCGAGATATAAGCAAGAAACCAAAAAACTGTTAACTTAATTAAGCGTTTGCATATAAGCAAATTTAGTACTATTAGTATTATTATTATTAATGTTATTGTTATTAATATGACGATTAAAGAGGACTCTGAAATTTTTAGTGACTTTTATGTCTTCTTCTTTTTCCTCTACTAAAGTGTTAGACACAATTAATTTAGTTTAATTTCAGTATTTCAAACATTTTATTTTAAAGCAAATTTTTGTTAAATATTATTTAAATCCATCTCTATAACTCGCTTATGCTTGGTCCTACAAGAAAAATGCTAATAACTATTTCGTAGGAAATTTTATCAGCTTTAATTTTAGTAAAAAGTTAAGAATTGATAAGAGTAACTGTTTTCGAGATATAAGCAAGAAACCAAAAAACTGTTACCTTAATAAAGCGCTTGCATATAAGCAGATTTAGTACTATTAGTATTATTATTATTAATGTTATTGTTATTAATATGACGACTAAAAACGATTCTGAAGACTTTGGTGACTTTTATGTCTTTTTCTTTTTTCTCTACTAAAGTGTTAGACTCAATTAATTTAGTTTAATTTCGGTTTTTCAAACATTTTATTTAAAGCAAATTTTTGTTAAATATTATTTATATCCAACTCTATAACTCGCTTATGGTTGGTCCTACAAGAAAAATGCAAATAACTATTTTGTAGGAAGCTTTATCAGCTTTAATTTTAAAAGAAAGATAAAAATTAATAGGAGTAACTGTTTTCGAGATATAAGCAAGAAACCAAAAAATTGTTACCTGAATTAAGCGTTTGCATGTAAGCAAATTTAGTACTATTAGTATTATTATTATTAATGTTATTGTTATTAATATGACGACTAAAAACGATTCTGAAGACTTTGGTGACTTTTATGTCTTTTTCTTTTTTCTCTACTAAAGTGTTAGACACAATTAATTTAGTTTAATTTCAGTATTTCAAACATTTTATTTTAAAGCAAATTTTTCTTAAAGATTATTTATATCCAACTCTATAACTCGCTTATGGTTGGTCCTACAAGAAAAATGCAAATAACTATTTTGTAGGAAATGTTATCAGCTTTAATTTTGAAAGAAAGATAAAAATTGATAGCAGTAACTGTTTTCGAGATATAAGCAAAAAACCAAAGTAAAAACTGTTACCGTTTCAGAACAAAAATGTAATTCAGTTTTCAATGTTTGAGACGAAGACGAAAATGCAGCATTTAAAATCGACTCTGAAGACTTCAGTGACTTATATGTCACCCCCTTTTTTTTCTAATAAAGTATTGGACCTAAAAATATAAGTGTATTTTAAATCACAAGACATTTTCTGTTAAAGCACTTTTTTTTTAAATATTAATTATTTTCAATCTTATATCTCGCTTATGGTTAGTCCTACATAAAAAATGCAAATAACTATTTTGTAGGAAATTTTATCAGCTTGAATTTTAGTAAAAAGATAAAAATTGATAGGAGTAACTGTTTTCGAGATATAAGCCAGAAACCAAAACACTGTTACCTTAATTAAGCGTTTGCATATAAGCAAATTTAGTACTATTAGTATTATTATTATTAATGTTATTGTTATTAATATGACGATTAAAGACAACTTTGAAACCTTTAGTGACTTTTATGTCTTCTTCTTTCTCCTCTACTAATGTGTTAGACACAATTAAATTAGTTTAATTTCAGTTTTTCAAACATTTTATTTTAAAGCAAATTTTTGTTAAATATTATTTATATCCAACTCTATAACTCGCTTATGGTTGGTCCTACAAGAAAAATGCAAATAACTATTTTGTAGGAAATTTTATCAGCTTTAATTTTGAAAAATAAATAAAAATTGATAGGAGTAACTGTTTTCGAGATATAAGCAAAAAACCAATAAGAAAACTGTGACTGTTACTGAACCAAAATGTAATTCAGTTTTCAATGTTTGAGACGAAGACGAAACTGCAGCATTTAAAAACGACTCTGAAGACTTCAGTGACTTTTATGTCACTTTCTTCTTCTTCTAATAAAGTATTTGACCCAATAAATTAAGTGTATTTTAAATCACAAGACATTTTCTGTTAAAGCACTTTTTTTTAAATATTAATTATTTTCAATCATATATCTCGCTTATGGTTAGTCTTACATGAAAAATGCAAATAACTATTTTGTAGGAAATTTTATCAGCTTTAATTTTGAAAGAAAGATAAAAATTTATAGGAGTAACTGTTTTCGAGAAATAAGCAAAAAACCAAAGTAAAAACTGTTACCGTTTCAGAACAAAAATGTAATTCAGTTTTCAATGTTTGAGACGAAGACGAAAATGCAGCATTTAAAATCGACTCTGAAAACTTCAGTGACTTATATGTCACCCCCTTTTTCTTCTAATAAAGTATTGGACCTAATAAATTAAGTGTTATTTTAAATCACAAGACATTTTCTGTTAAAGCACTTTTTTTTTAAATATTAATTATTTTCAAACTTATATCTCGCTTATGGTTAGTCCTACATGAAAAATGCAAATAACTATTTTGTAGGAAATTTTATCAGCTTGAATTTTAGTAAAAAGATAAAAATTGATAGGAGTAACTGTTTTCGAGATATAAGCAAGAAACCAAAACACTGTTACCTTAATTAAGCGTTTGCATATAAGCAAATTTAGTACTATTAGTATTATTATTATTAATGTTATTGTTATTAATATGACAACTAAAGACAACTCTGAAACCTTTAGTGACTTTTATGTCTTTTCCTTTTTCCTCTACTAAAGTGTTAGACACAGTTAAATTAGTTTAATTTCAGTTTTTCAAACATTTTATTTTAAAGCAAATTTTTGTTATATATTATTTATATCCAACTCTATAACTGGCTTATGGTTGGTCCTACAAGAAAAATGCAAATAACTATTTTGTAGAATATTTTATCAGCTTTAATTTTGACAGAAAGACAAAAATTCATAGGAGTAACTGTTTTCGAGATATAAGCAAGAAACCAAAAAACTGTTACCTTAATAAAGCGCTTGCATATAAGCAGATTTAGTACTATTAGTATTATTATTATTAATGTTATTGTTATTAATATGACGACTAAAAACGATTCTGAAGACTTTGGTGACTTTTATGTCTTTTTCTTTTTTCTCTACTAAAGTGTTAGACACAATTAATTTAGTTTAATTTCAGTATTTCAAACATTTTATTTTTAAGCAAGTTTTTGTTAAATATTATTTATATCCAACTTTATAACTCGCTTATGGTTGGTCCTACAAGAAAAATGCAAATAACTATTTTGTAGGAAATGTTATCAGCTTTAATTTTGAAAAAAAGATAAAAATTGATAGGAGTAACTGTTTTCGAGATATAAGCAAAAAACCAAAGTAAAAACTGTTACCGTTTCAGAACAAAAATGTAATTCAGTTTTCAATGTTTGAGACGAAGACGAAAATGCAGCATTTAAAATCGACTCTGAAGACTTCAGTGACTTATATGTCACCCCCTTTTTTTTCTAATAAAGTATTGGACCTAATAAATTAAGTGTATTTTAAATCACAAGACATTTTCTGTTAAAGCACTTCTTTTTTAAATATTAATTATTTTCAATCTTATATCTCGCTTATGGTTAGTCCTACATAAAAAATGCAAATAACTATTTTGTAGGAAATTTTATCAGCTTGAATTTTAGTAAAAAGATAAAAATTGATAGGAGTAACTGTTTTCGAGATATGAGCAAGAAACCAAAACACTGTTACCTTAATTAAGCGTTTGCATATAAGCAAATTTAGTACTATTAGTATTATTATTATTAATGTTATTGTTGTTAATATGACGATTAAAGACAACTTTGAAACCTTTAGTGACTTTTATGTCTTCTTCTTTTTCCTCTACTAAAGTGTTAGACACAATTAAATTAGTTTAATTTCAGTTTTTCAAACATTTTATTTTAAAGCAAATTTTTGTTAAATATTATTTATATCCAACTCTATAACTCGCTTATGGTTGGTCCTACAAGAAAAATGCAAATAACTATTTTGTAGAATATTTTATCAGCTTTAATTTTGAAAGAAAGACAAAAATTCATAGGAGTAACTGTTTTCGAGATATAAGCAAGAAACCAAAAAACTGTTACCTTAATAAAGCGCTTGCATATAAGCAGATTTAGTACTATTAGTATTATTATTATTAATGTTATTATTATTAATATGACGACTAAAAACGATTCTGAAGACTTTGGTGACTTTTATGTCTTTTTCTTTTTTCTCTACTAAAGTGTTAGACACAATTAATTTAGTTTAATTTCAGTATTTCAAACATTTTATTTTTAAGCAAGTTTTTGTTAAATATTATTTATATCCAACTTTATAACTCGCTTATGGTTGGTCCTACAAGGAAAATGCAAATAACTATTTTGTAGGAAATGTTATCAGCTTTAATTTTGAAAGAAAGATAAAAATTGATAGGAGTAACTGTTTTCGAGATATAAGCAAAAAACCAAAGTAAAAACTGTTACCGTTTCAGAACAAAAATGTAATTCAGTTTTCAATGTTTGAGACGAAGACGAAAATGCAGCATTTAAAATCGACTCTGAAGACTTCAGTGACTTATATGTCACCCCCTTTTTTTTTAATAAAGTATTGGACCTAATAAATTAAGTGTATTTTAAATCACAAGACATTTTCTGTTAAAGCACTTCTTTTTTAAATATTAATTATTTTCAATCTTATATCTCGCTTATGGTTAGTCCTACATAAAAAATGCAAATAACTATTTTGTAGGAAATTTTATCAGCTTGAATTTTAGTAAAAAGATAAAAATTGATAGGAGTAACTGTTTTCGAGATATGAGCAAGAAACCAAAACACTGTTACCTTAATTAAGCGTTTGCATATAAGCAAATTTAGTACTATTATTATTATTATTATTAATGTTATTGGTATTAATATGACGATTAAAGACAACTTTGAAACCTTTAGTGACTTTTATGTCTTCTTCTTTTTCCTCTACTAAAGTGTTAGACACAATTAAATTAGTTTAATTTCAGTTTTTCAAACATTTTATTTTAAAGCAAATTTTTGTTAAATATTATTTATATCCAACTCTATAACTCGCTTATGGTTGGTCCTACAAGAAAAATGCAATTAACTATTTTGTAGGAAATTTTATCGGCTTTAATTTTGACAGAAAGATAAAAATTGATAGGAATAACTGTTTTCGAGATATAAGCAAAAAAACAATAAGAAAACTGTGACTGTTACTGAACAAAAATGTAATTCAGTTTTCAATGTTTGAGACGAAGACGAAACTGCAGCATTTAAAAACGACTCTGAAGACTTCAGTGACTTTTATGTCACTTCCTTTTTCTTCTAATAAAGTATTGGACCCAATAAATTAAGTGTATTTTAAATCACAAGACATTTTCTGTTAAAGCACTTTTTTTTTAAATATTAATTATTTTCAATCATATATCTCGCTTATGGTTAGTCCTACATGAAAAATGCAAATAACTATTTTGTAGGAAATTTTATCAGCTTGAATTTTAGTAAAAAGATAAAAATTGATAGGAGTAACTGTTTTCGAGATATAAGCAAGAAACCAAAACACTGTTACCTTAATTAAGCGTTTGCATATAAGCAAATTTAGTACTATTAATATTATTATTATTAATGTTATTGTTATTAATATGACAACTAAAGACAACTCTGAAACCTTTAGTGACTTTTATGTCTTTTCCTTTTTCCTCTACTAAAGTGTTAGACACAATTAAATTAGTTTAATTTCAGTTTTTCAAACATTTTATTTTAAAGCAAATTTTTGTTAAATATTATATATATCCAACTCTATAACTCGCTTATGGTTGGTCCTACAAGAAAAATGCAAATAACTATTTTGTAGGAAATTTTATCAGCTTTAATTTTGAAAAGAAAACAAAAATTCATAGGAGTAACTGTTTTCGAGATATAAGCAAGAAACCAAAAAACTGTTACCTTAATAAAGCGCTTGCATATAAGCAGATTTAGTACTATTAGTATTATTATTATTAATGTTATTGTTATTAATATGACGACTAAAAACGATTCTGAAGACTTTGGTGACTTTTATGTCTTTTTCTTTTTTCTCTACTAAAGTGTTAGACACAATTAATTTAGTTTAATTTCAGTATTTCAAACATTTTATTTTTAAGCAAGTTTTTGTTAAATATTATTTATATCCAACTTTATAACTCGCTTATGGTTGGTCCTACAAAAAAAATGCAAAAAACTATTTTGTAAAAAATTTTATCAGCTTTAATTTTGAAGGAAAGATAAAAATTGATAGGAGTACTAAACAAAAATGTAATTCAGTATTTAATGTTTGAGACGAAGACGAAAATGCAGCATTTACTGTCACCTCCTTTTTCTTCTAATTAAGTATTGGACCCAATAAATTAAGTGTATTTTAAATCACAAGACATTTTCTGTTAAAGCACATTTTTTTTAATTATTAATTATTTTTAAACTTATATCTTGCTTATGGTTAGTTCTACATGAAAAATGCAAATAACGATTTTGAAGAAAATTTTATCAGCTTTAATTTTAGTAAAAATGTAAAAATTGATAGGAGTAACTGTTTTCGAGATATAAGCAAGAAACTGTTACCTTAATTAAGCGCTTGCATATAAGCAAATTTAGTAATATTAGTATTATTATTATTAATGTTATTGTTATTAGTATGACGACTAAAAACGACTCTCAAGACTTTGGTGACTTTTATGTCTTCTCCTTTTTCCTCTACTAAAGTGTTAGTCTTAATTAATTTAGTTTAATTTCGGTTTTTTAAACATTTTATTTATTTTTATTTTTATAGGAGTAACTGTTTTCGAGATATAAGCAAAAAACCAAAAAGAAAACTGTAACTGTTACTGAACAAAAATGTAATTCAGTTTTCAATGTTTGAGACAAAGACGAAAATGCAGCATTTAAAATCGACTCTGAAGACTTCAGTGACTTTTATGCCTCCTACTTTTTCTTCTAATAAAGTATTGGACCCAATAAATTAAGTGTATTTTAAATCACAAGACATTTTCTGTTAAAGTACATTTTTTTTTAAATATTAATTATTTTCAAACTTATATCTCGCTTATGGTTAGTCCTACATGAAAAATGCAAATAACTATTTTGTAGGAAATTTTATCAGCTTTAATTTTAGTGAAAAGATAAAAATTGATAGGAGTAACTGTTTTCGAGATATAAGCAAGAAAACAAAAAACTGTTACCTTAATAAAGCGCTTGCATATAAGCAGATTTAGTACTATTAGTATTATTATTATTAATGTTATTGTTATTAATATGACGACTAAAAACGACTCTCAAGACTTTGGTGACTTTTATGTCTTCTCCTTTTTCCTCTACTAAAGTGTTAGTCTTAATTAATTTAGTATAATTTCGGTTTTTTAAACATTTTATTTACTTTTATTTTTATAGGAGTAACTGTTTTCGAGATATAAGCAAAAAACCAATAAGAAAACTGTAACTGTTACTGAACAAAAATGTAATTCAGTTTTCAATGTTTGAGACAAAGACGAAAATGCGGCATTTAAAATCGACTCTGAAGACTTCAGTGACTTATATGTCACCCCCTTTTTTTCTAATAAAGTATTGGACCTAAAAATATAAGTGTATTTTAAATCACAAGACATTTTCTGTTAAAGCACTTTTTTTTTAAATATTAATTATTTTCAATCTTATATCTCGCTTATGGTTAGTCCTACATAAAAAATGCAAATAACTATTTTGTAGGAAATTTTATCAGCTTGAATTTTAGTAAAAAGATAAAAATTGATAGGAGTAACTGTTTTCGAGATATAAGCCAGAAACCAAAACACTGTTACCTTAATTAAGCGTTTGCATATAAGCAAATTTAGTACTATTAGTATTATTATTATTAATGTTATTGTTATTAATATGACGATTAAAGACAACTTTGAAACCTTTAGTGACTTTTATGTCTTCTTCTTTCTCCTCTACTAATGTGTTAGACACAATTAAATTAGTTTAATTTCAGTTTTTCAAACATTTTATTTTAAAGCAAATTTTTGTTAAATATTATTTATATCCAACTCTATAACTCGCTTATGGTTGGTCCTACAAGAAAAATGCAAATAACTATTTTGTAGGAAATTTTATCAGCTTTAATTTTGAAAAATAAATAAAAATTGATAGGAGTAACTGTTTTCGAGATATAAGCAAAAAACCAATAAGAAAACTGTGACTGTTACTGAACCAAAATGTAATTCAGTTTTCAATGTTTGAGACGAAGACGAAACTGCAGCATTTAAAAACGACTCTGAAGACTTCAGTGACTTTTATGTCACTTTCTTCTTCTTCTAATAAAGTATTTGACCCAATAAATTAAGTGTATTTTAAATCACAAGACATTTTCTGTTAAAGCACTTTTTTTTAAATATTAATTATTTTCAATCATATATCTCGCTTATGGTTAGTCTTACATGAAAAATGCAAATAACTATTTTGTAGGAAATTTTATCAGCTTTAATTTTGAAAGAAAGATAAAAATTTATAGGAGTAACTGTTTTCGAGAAATAAGCAAAAAACCAAAGTAAAAACTGTTACCGTTTCAGAACAAAAATGTAATTCAGTTTTCAATGTTTGAGACGAAGACGAAAATGCAGCATTTAAAATCGACTCTGAAAACTTCAGTGACTTATATGTCACCCCCTTTTTCTTCTAATAAAGTATTGGACCTAATAAATTAAGTGTTATTTTAAATCACAAGACATTTTCTGTTAAAGCACTTTTTTTTTAAATATTAATTATTTTCAAACTTATATCTCGCTTATGGTTAGTCCTACATGAAAAATGCAAATAACTATTTTGTAGGAAATTTTATCAGCTTGAATTTTAGTAAAAAGATAAAAATTGATAGGAGTAACTGTTTTCGAGATATAAGCAAGAAACCAAAACACTGTTACCTTAATTAAGCGTTTGCATATAAGCAAATTTAGTACTATTAGTATTATTATTATTAATGTTATTGTTATTAATATGACAACTAAAGACAACTCTGAAACCTTTAGTGACTTTTATGTCTTTTCCTTTTTCCTCTACTAAAGTGTTAGACACAGTTAAATTAGTTTAATTTCAGTTTTTCAAACATTTTATTTTAAAGCAAATTTTTGTTATATATTATTTATATCCAACTCTATAACTGGCTTATGGTTGGTCCTACAAGAAAAATGCAAATAACTATTTTGTAGAATATTTTATCAGCTTTAATTTTGACAGAAAGACAAAAATTCATAGGAGTAACTGTTTTCGAGATATAAGCAAGAAACCAAAAAACTGTTACCTTAATAAAGCGCTTGCATATAAGCAGATTTAGTACTATTAGTATTATTATTATTAATGTTATTGTTATTAATATGACGACTAAAAACGATTCTGAAGACTTTGGTGACTTTTATGTCTTTTTCTTTTTTCTCTACTAAAGTGTTAGACACAATTAATTTAGTTTAATTTCAGTATTTCAAACATTTTATTTTTAAGCAAGTTTTTGTTAAATATTATTTATATCCAACTTTATAACTCGCTTATGGTTGGTCCTACAAGAAAAATGCAAATAACTATTTTGTAGGAAATGTTATCAGCTTTAATTTTGAAAAAAAGATAAAAATTGATAGGAGTAACTGTTTTCGAGATATAAGCAAAAAACCAAAGTAAAAACTGTTACCGTTTCAGAACAAAAATGTAATTCAGTTTTCAATGTTTGAGACGAAGACGAAAATGCAGCATTTAAAATCGACTCTGAAGACTTCAGTGACTTATATGTCACCCCCTTTTTTTTCTAATAAAGTATTGGACCTAATAAATTAAGTGTATTTTAAATCACAAGACATTTTCTGTTAAAGCACTTCTTTTTTAAATATTAATTATTTTCAATCTTGATATCTCGCTTATGGTTAGTCCTACATAAAAAATGCAAATAACTATTTTGTAGGAAATTTTATCAGCTTGAATTTTAGTAAAAAGATAAAAATTGATAGGAGTAACTGTTTTCGAGATATGAGCAAGAAACCAAAACACTGTTACCTTAATTAAGCGTTTGCATATAAGCAAATTTAGTACTATTAGTATTATTATTATTAATGTTATTGTTGTTAATATGACGATTAAAGACAACTTTGAAACCTTTAGTGACTTTTATGTCTTCTTCTTTTTCCTCTACTAAAGTGTTAGACACAATTAAATTAGTTTAATTTCAGTTTTTCAAACATTTTATTTTAAAGCAAATTTTTGTTAAATATTATTTATATCCAACTCTATAACTCGCTTATGGTTGGTCCTACAAGAAAAATGCAAATAACTATTTTGTAGAATATTTTATCAGCTTTAATTTTGAAAGAAAGACAAAAATTCATAGGAGTAACTGTTTTCGAGATATAAGCAAGAAACCAAAAAACTGTTACCTTAATAAAGCGCTTGCATATAAGCAGATTTAGTACTATTAGTATTATTATTATTAATGTTATTATTATTAATATGACGACTAAAAACGATTCTGAAGACTTTGGTGACTTTTATGTCTTTTTCTTTTTTCTCTACTAAAGTGTTAGACACAATTAATTTAGTTTAATTTCAGTATTTCAAACATTTTATTTTTAAGCAAGTTTTTGTTAAATATTATTTATATCCAACTTTATAACTCGCTTATGGTTGGTCCTACAAGGAAAATGCAAATAACTATTTTGTAGGAAATGTTATCAGCTTTAATTTTGAAAAAAAGATAAAAATTGATAGGAGTAACTGTTTTCGAGATATAAGCAAAAAACCAAAGTAAAAACTGTTACCGTTTCAGAACAAAAATGTAATTCAGTTTTCAATGTTTGAGACGAAGACGAAAATGCAGCATTTAAAATCGACTCTGAAGACTTCAGTGACTTATATGTCACCCCCTTTTTTTTTAATAAAGTATTGGACCTAATAAATTAAGTGTATTTTAAATCACAAGACATTTTCTGTTAAAGCACTTCTTTTTTAAATATTAATTATTTTCAATCTTATATCTCGCTTATGGTTAGTCCTACATAAAAAATGCAAATAACTATTTTGTAGGAAATTTTATCAGCTTGAATTTTAGTAAAAAGATAAAAATTGATAGGAGTAACTGTTTTCGAGATATGAGCAAGAAACCAAAACACTGTTACCTTAATTAAGCGTTTGCATATAAGTAAATTTAGTACTATTATTATTATTATTATTAATGTTATTGGTATTAATATGACGATTAAAGACAACTTTGAAACCTTTAGTGACTTTTATGTCTTCTTCTTTTTCCTCTACTAAAGTGTTAGACACAATTAAATTAGTTTAATTTCAGTTTTTCAAACATTTTATTTTAAAGCAAATTTTTGTTAAATATTATTTATATCCAACTCTATAACTCGCTTATGGTTGGTCCTACAAGAAAAATGCAATTAACTATTTTGTAGGAAATTTTATCGGCTTTAATTTTGACAGAAAGATAAAAATTGATAGGAATAACTGTTTTCGAGATATAAGCAAAAAAACAATAAGAAAACTGTGACTGTTACTGAACAAAAATGTAATTCAGTTTTCAATGTTTGAGACGAAGACGAAACTGCAGCATTTAAAAACGACTCTGAAGACTTCAGTGACTTTTATGTCACTTCCTTTTTCTTCTAATAAAGTATTGGACCCAATAAATTAAGTGTATTTTAAATCACAAGACATTTTCTGTTAAAGCACTTTTTTTTTAAATATTAATTATTTTCAATCATATATCTCGCTTATGGTTAGTCCTACATGAAAAATGCAAATAACTATTTTGTAGGAAATTTTATCAGCTTGAATTTTAGTAAAAAGATAAAAATTGATAGGAGTAACTGTTTTCGAGATATAAGCAAGAAACCAAAACACTGTTACCTTAATTAAGCGTTTGCATATAAGCAAATTTAGTACTATTAGTATTATTATTATTAATGTTATTGTTATTAATATGACAACTAAAGACAACTCTGAAACCTTTAGTGACTTTTATGTCTTTTCCTTTTTCCTCTACTAAAGTGTTAGACACAATTAAATTAGTTTAATTTCAGTTTTTCAAACATTTTATTTTAAAGCAAATTTTTGTTAAATATTATATATATCCAACTCTATAACTCGCTTATGGTTGGTCCTACAAGAAAAATGCAAATAACTATTTTGTAGGAAATTTTATCAGCTTTAATTTTGAAAAGAAAACAAAAATTCATAGGAGTAACTGTTTTCGAGATATAAGCAAGAAACCAAAAAACTGTTACCTTAATAAAGCGCTTGCATATAAGCAGATTTAGTACTATTAGTATTATTATTATTAATGTTATTGTTATTAATATGACGACTAAAAACGATTCTGAAGACTTTGGTGACTTTTATGTCTTTTTCTTTTTTCTCTACTAAAGTGTTAGACACAATTAATTTAGTTTAATTTCAGTATTTCAAACATTTTATTTTTAAGCAAGTTTTTGTTAAATATTATTTATATCCAACTTTATAACTCGCTTATGGTTGGTCCTACAAAAAAAATGCAAAAAACTATTTTGTAAAAAATTTTATCAGCTTTAATTTTGAAGGAAAGATAAAAATTGATAGGAGTACTAAACAAAAATGTAATTCAGTATTTAATGTTTGAGACGAAGACGAAAATGCAGCATTTACTGTCACCTCCTTTTTCTTCTAATTAAGTATTGGACCCAATAAATTAAGTGTATTTTAAATCACAAGACATTTTCTGTTAAAGCACATTTTTTTTAATTATTAATTATTTTTAAACTTATATCTTGCTTATGGTTAGTTCTACATGAAAAATGCAAATAACGATTTTGAAGAAAATTTTATCAGCTTTAATTTTAGTAAAAATGTAAAAATTGATAGGAGTAACTGTTTTCGAGATATAAGCAAGAAACTGTTACCTTAATTAAGCGCTTGCATATAAGCAAATTTAGTAATATTAGTATTATTATTATTAATGTTATTGTTATTAGTATGACGACTAAAAACGACTCTCAAGACTTTGGTGACTTTTATGTCTTCTCCTTTTTCCTCTACTAAAGTGTTAGTCTTAATTAATTTAGTTTAATTTCGGTTTTTTAAACATTTTATTTATTTTTATTTTTATAGGAGTAACTGTTTTCGAGATATAAGCAAAAAACCAAAAAGAAAACTGTAACTGTTACTGAACAAAAATGTAATTCAGTTTTCAATGTTTGAGACAAAGACGAAAATGCAGCATTTAAAATCGACTCTGAAGACTTCAGTGACTTTTATGCCTCCTACTTTTTCTTCTAATAAAGTATTGGACCCAATAAATTAAGTGTATTTTAAATCACAAGACATTTTCTGTTAAAGTACATTTTTTTTTAAATATTAATTATTTTCAAACTTATATCTCGCTTATGGTTAGTCCTACATGAAAAATGCAAATAACTATTTTGTAGGAAATTTTATCAGCTTTAATTTTAGTGAAAAGATAAAAATTGATAGGAGTAACTGTTTTCGAGATATAAGCAAGAAAACAAAAAACTGTTACCTTAATAAAGCGCTTGCATATAAGCAGATTTAGTACTATTAGTATTATTATTATTAATGTTATTGTTATTAATATGACGACTAAAAACGACTCTCAAGACTTTGGTGACTTTTATGTCTTCTCCTTTTTCCTCTACTAAAGTGTTAGTCTTAATTAATTTAGTATAATTTCGGTTTTTTAAACATTTTATTTACTTTTATTTTTATAGGAGTAACTGTTTTCGAGATATAAGCAAAAAACCAATAAGAAAACTGTAACTGTTACTGAACAAAAATGTAATTCAGTTTTCAATGTTTGAGACAAAGACGAAAATGCGGCATTTAAAATCGACTCTGAAGACTTCAGTGACTTTTATGCCTCCTCCTTTTTCTTCTAATAAAGTATTGGACCCATTAAATTAAGTGTATTTTAAATCACAAGACATTTTCTGTTAAAGCACTTTTTTTTTAAATATTAATTATTTTCAAACTTATATCTCGCTTATGGTTAGTCCTACATGAAAAATGCAAATTACTATTTTGTAGGAAATTTTATCAGCTTTAATTTTAGTAAAAATTTAAAAATTGATAGGAGTAACTGTTTTCGAGATATAAGCAAGAAACCAAAAAACTGTTACCTTAATTAAGCGCTTGCATATAAGCAAATTTAGTAATATTAGTATTATTATTACTAATGTTATCGTTATTAATATGACGACTAAAAACGACTCTCAAGACTTTGGTGACTTTTATGTCTTCTCCTTTTTCCTCTACTAAAGTGTTAGTCTTAATTTAGTTTAATTTCGGTTTTTCAAACATTTTATTTTAAAGCAAATTTTTGTTAAAGATTATTTATATCCAACTCTATAACTCGCTTATGGTTGGTCCTACAAAAAAACGCAAATAACTATTTTGTAGGAAACTTTATCAGCTTTAATTTTGAAAAAAAGATAAAAATTGATAGGAGTAACTGTTTTCGAGATATAAGCAAGAAACCAAAAAACTGTTACCTTAATTAAGCGTTTGCATATAAGCAAATTTAGTACTATTAGTATTATTATTATTAATGTTATTGTTATTAATATGACGACTAAAGACGACTCTGAAACATTTAGTGACTTTTATGTCTTCTCCTTTTTCCTCTACTAATGTGTTAGACACAATTAATTTAGTTTAATTCCGGTTTTTCAAGCATTTTATTTTAAAGCAAATTTTTGTTAAATATTATTTATATCCAACTCTATAACTCGTTTATGCTTGGTCCTACAAGAAAAATGTAAATAACTATTTTGTTGGAAATTTTATCAGCTTTAATTTTGAAAGAAAGATAAAATTTGATAGGAGTAACTGTTTTCGAGATATAAGCAAAAAACCAATAAGAAAACTGTAACTGTTACTGAACAAAAATGTAATTCAGTTTTCAATGTTTTAGACGAAGACAAAAATGCAGCATTTAAAATCGACTCTGAAGACTTCAGTGACTTTTATGCCTCCTCCTTTTTCTTCTAATAAAGTATTGGACCCATTAAATTAAGTGTATTTTAAATCACAAGACATTTTCTGTTAAAGCACTTTTTTTTTAAATATTAATTATTTTCAAACTTATATCTCGCTTATGGTTAGTTCTACATGAAAAATGCAAATAACTATTTTGTAGGAAATTTTATCACCTTTAATTTTGGTGAAAATGTAAAAATTGATAGGAGTAACTGCTTTCGAGATATAAGCAAAAAACAAAAAAACTGTTACCTTAATTAAGCGCTTGCATATAAGCAAATTTAGTACTACTAGTATTGTTATTATAAATGTTATTGTTATTAATATGACGACTAAAGACAACTCTAAGACTATAGTGACTTTTATGTCTCCTCCTTTTTCCTCTACTAAAGTGTTAGACACAATTAATTTAGTTTAATTTCAGTTTTTCAAACATTTTATTTTAAAGCAAATTTTTGTTAAATATTAAAAACTATAAAATGGCTTAGATTGCCTAAAAACACAGATCACACATGATCTTTTGCATAGAAATGAGAAAACGCTCATGTAACACACAAAATAAGCTCCATTTTTCCTTATTAAAAGTATTATTATTATTATTACTATTATTATTATTATTATTATTATTATTATTATTATTATTATTATTATTATTACTATTATTTTTATTATTATTATTACTATTATTATTATTATTATTATTAATATTATTATTATTAAAAACCGATTATAACTTTTGTATAGTAAATGTTTTTATACCAGTTTTAAAATGAGTTATTAATTTTAGACAATTTCTTGCCTAAAAACACAGATCACAGATGATCTCTTGCATAGAAATGAGAAAACGCTCAGATAACACAAAATAAGCATCATTTTTGCTTAGAAAAACTAAGCTTTAATTTAGAAAGAAATTCATTATTATAAGTATTATTATCATTATTATTATTATTATTATTATTATTATTATTATTATTATTATTATTATTATTATTATTATCATTATTATTATTATTATTATTATTATTAACTTTTGTATAGTAAATGTTTTTATACCAGTTTTAAAATGAGTTATTAATTTTATTCAATTTCTTGCCTAAAAACACAGATCACAGATGATCTCTTGCATAGAAATGAGAAAACGCTCATATAACACACAAAATAAGCTTCATTTTTGCTTAGAAAACTAAGCTTACTTTTATTACTATTATTATTATTATTACTATTATTATTATTATTATTATTATTATTATTATTAACTTTTGTATAGTAAATGTTTTTATACCAGTTTTAAAATGAGTTATTAATTTTAGACAATTTCTTGCCTAAAAACACAGATCACAGATGATTTCTTGCATAGAAATGAGAAAACGCTCATATAACACACAAAATAAACTTCATTTTTGCTTAGAAAACTAAGCTTACTTTTATTACTATTATTATTTTCATTATTATTATTATTAATATTATTATTATTATTACTATTATTATTATTATTACTATTATTATTATTATTATTGTTATTATTATTATTATTATTGTTATTATTATTATTATTAAAAACTTATATTAAACAGACAGAAAACGTCGTATTCTGACACAAAAAAACGAATTACGTTATAGACTTGACGAGAACGGCGTATCTCGGACTCTTATAGGACTCTTATAGGGTCAAAAAGTATCAGTTTGGATTAAAACAAATTATTTTTGTTGAGTCTCAGTCTGAATTGTTTATCAGTTCAAACAAAAACGGCTTATTTTAGACGATCTTTTGCTTTGAACAAGAAAACTTACGTCGAACAGACTAAAAACGTATTAATCTGGCATAAAAAAGCAATTTATGTATCACTTTGAATAAAGGCAGCTAATCCTATTCGTTTCATTGCTTAAAATAAACAAAATTGTTAATAAATCTAACAAAAACGCTGTATTCTAGCACAAAATACTACTTACATTATAGTTTCGACGAGAATAGCTTATTTGGAATGATTCTATGCTTCCAAACGAGTGAATTTTTATTAAACAGATGCCAAACATCATGTTTTGTCCTATAAAGACATTTTATATTGCAGTTTGTATTAAAACAAAATATTTTCGTTGATTCTTTGTTAGAAGCAGCAAACCTAACATTAAAGAATCTGAAAACTTTGTATTCGGACACAAACCACCGAATTTTGTATCAGTTTAGACAAAAACGGTTGATTTTCGACAATATTTTGCTTTGAACAAGAAAACTTATATCAAACTGACTAAAAACGTCTTATTTTAGCACAAAACAAAAGATTTGCGTTATAGTCTTAGCGAAAGCTGTTAATTTCAAACGGTTCTATGCTTTGAAACGAGTAAACTTTCACTGTACAGCGGAAAAACATCTTATTTCGCTTTTTAAAAACGATTCATGCCACAATTTGGATAAAAACCAATTATTTTCGTTAATTCATTGTTACAAACATGAAACCTTACATCAAAGTAACTGAAAGCCCCTTATTCAGGCACAGAAATTCGAATTACGTTTCAGTCTGGACAAAAACTGCTTACTTTAGACGATCCTTTGTTTTAAATACAAAAACTTACATTAAAAAGATCAAATACGTCTTATTCTGGCTGAAAACTGCAAATTATATATTACTCTAGATAAAAGCAATTTATCCTGATTACTCCATTCCTTAGAATAGAGTAAACTTGTATAAAACTTAATGAAAACTTTAAATTTCGTCTCAAAGAAATAATTTACGTTATAGTTTTGACCAGCACTGTTTATTTCAAACGATTTTATGATTCGAAACTAATGAACTTTTATGGGGCAGATGCAAAACCACATATTACCATATAAAGCGTTGTTTTAAAGCAAATTATTACCTTTTGCAACAAGAAATTTCACGTCAAAGAAACTGAAAACATCGTATCCATGCACAAATATCGAATTACGTATCAGTTTAGGCAAATACAGCTTATTTTAAACGATTCCTTGCTATAAACAAGAAAAATTTTATCAAACATATTGAAAATGACTTATTCTCGAAAATAAGAGCAAATTATGTATCAGTTTTAACAAAAGCGGATTACTCTGTTTGATTCTATGCTTAGAATAGAGTAAACTACTATAAAACGTAATGAAAACTCTATATTCAAGCTCAAAAGAACAAATTACGTTATAGTTTTGACAAAAAAAATTATTTCGGACGACTACATATTTCGAAGTAAGCAAACTTTAATTGAACAAGTGCAAATGCTAATACTTTGCTTTAAAATAACGATTTATGTGGTAATATGGTATTTTGCATCTGTCCTATAAAAGTTTACTCGTTTCGCTCCATTGAATCATTCGAAATAAATTATTTTGACACAACAACGAAAATAATTTGTTTTTGTTTAAACTGTAACATAAGTCGTTTTTATAAAACGAACTAAGACGTTTGGCATCTGTTTAGTGAAAGTTTTCTCGTTTGGGGGCATAAAATCGTTTGAAATTAAGAGTTCACAGTTTGGATTAAAACAAATGATTTTCGTTTATTCATTGTTACAAACAAGAAACCTTACATCAAAGAAACTGAAAACCCCTTATTCAGGCCCAGAAAATCAAATTAAGTTTCAGTCTGGACACAAATTGCTTATTTTAGACGATTCTTTCTTTTGAACACGAAAACTTACATTAAAAAGATTAAAAACGTCTTATTCTGGCTCAAAACTGCAAATTATGTATTACTTTGGATAAAAGCAGTTTATCCTGATTACTTCTTTGCTTAGAATAGAGCAAACTTGTATAAAACTTAATGAAAACTTTAAATTTCGTCTCAAAGATATAATTTACGTTTAGTTTTGACCAGAACTGTTAATTTCAAACGATTTTATGCCCCCAAACGAGAAAACTTTCACTAAACAGATGCCAAACGTCTTAGTTCGTTTTATATAAACGACATGTTACAGTTTAAACAAATAATTATTTTCGTTGTTGTGTCAAAATAATTTATTTCGAATGATTCAATGGAGCGAAACGAGTAAACTTTTATAGTACAGATGCAAAATACCATATTACCACATAAATCGTTATTTTAAAGCAAAGTATTAGCTTTTGCACATGTTCAATTTTTTTTTGTCAAAACTATAACGTAATTTGTTCTTTTGAGCTTGAATATAAAGTTTTCATTACGTTTTATAGTAGTTTACTCTACTCTAAGCATAGAATCAAACAGAGTAATCCGCTTTTGTTAAAACTGATACATAATTTGCTCTTATTTTCGAGAATAAGTCATTTTCAATATGTTTGATAAAATTTTTCTTGTTTATAGCAAGGAATCGTTTAAAATAAGCTGTATTTGCCTAAACTGATACGTAATTCGATATTTGTGCATGGATACGATGTTTTCAGTTTCTTTGACGTGAAATTTCTTGTTGCAAAAGGTAATAATTTGCTTTAAAACAACGCTTTATATGGTAATATGTGGTTTTGCATCTGCCCCATAAAAGTTCATTAGTTTCGAATCATAAAATCGTTTGAAATAAACAGTGCTGGTCAAAACTATAACGTAAATTATTTCTTTGAGACGAAATTTAAAGTTTTCATTAAGTTTTATACAAGTTTACTCTATTCTAAGTAAAGGAGTAATCAGGATAAATTGCTTTTATCTAGAGTAATATATAACTTGCAGTTTTCAGCCAGAATAAGACGTTTTTAATCTTTTTAATGTAAGTTTTTGTATTCAAAACAAAGGATCGTCTAAAGTAAGCAGTTTTTGTCCAGACTGAAACGTAATTCGAATTTCTGTGCCTAAATAAGGGGTTTTCAGTTTCTTTGATGTAAGATTTCTTGTTTGTAACAATGAATTAACAAAAATAATTGGTTTTTATCCAAACTGTGGCATGAATCAGCTTTAAGACTATAACGCAAATGTTTTGTTTTGTGCTAAAATAAGACGTTTTTAGTCAGTTTGATATAAGTTTTCTTGTTCAAAGCAAAATATTGTCGAAAATCAACCGTTTTTGTCTAAACTGATACAAAATTCGGTGGTTTGTGTCCGAATACAAAGTTTTCAGATTCTTTAATGTTAGGTTTGCTGCTTCTAACAAAGAATCAACGAAAATATTTTGTTTTAATACAAACTGCAATATAAAATGTCTTTATAGGACAAAACATGATGTTTGGCATCTGTTTAATAAAAATTTACTCGTTTGGAAGCATAGAATCATTCCAAATAAGCTATTCTCGTCGAAACTATAATGTAATTAGTATTTTGTCCTAGAATACAGCGTTTTTGTTAGATTTATTAACAATTTTGTCTATTTTAAGCAATGAAACGAATAGGATTAGCTGCCTTTATTCAAAGTGATACATAAATTGCTCTTTTATGCCAGATTAATACGTTTTTAGTCTGTTCGACGTAAGTTTTCTTGTTCAAAGCAAAAGATCGTCTAAAATAAGCCGTTTTTGTTTGAACTGATAAACAATTCAGACTGAGACTCACCAAAAATAATTTGTTTTAATCCAAACTGATACTTTTTGACCTTATAAGAGTCCTATAAGTGTCCGAGATACGCCGTTCTCGTCAAGTCTATAACGTAATTCGTTTTTTTGTGACAGAATACGACGTTTTCTGTCTGTTTAATATAAGTTTTTAATAATAATAATAATAACAATAATAATAATAATAATAATAATAATAATAATAATAATAATAATAATAGTAATAATAATAATAATATTAATAATAATAATGAAAATAATAATAGTAATAAAAGTAAGCTTAGTTTTCTAAGCAAAAATGAAGCTTATTTTGTGTGTTATATGAGCGTTTTTTCATTTCTATGCAAGAAATCATCTGTGATCTGTGTTTTTAGGCAAGAAATTGTCTAAAATTAATAACTCATTTTAAAACTGGTATAAAAACATTTACTATACAAAAGTTAATAATAATAATAATAATAATAATAATAATAATAATAATAATAATAATAATAATAATAATAATAATAATAATAATAATAATAATAGTAATAATAATAATAATAGTAATAAAAGTAAGCTTAGTTTTCTAAGCAAAAATGAAGCTTATTTTGTGTGTTATATGAGCGTTTACTCATTTCTATGCAAGAGATAATCTGTGATCTGTGTTTTTAGGCAAGAAATTGAATAAAATTAATAACTCATTTTAAAACTGGTATAAAAACATTTACTATACAAAAGTTAATAATAATAATAATAATAATGATAATAATAATAATAATAATAATAATAATAATAATAATAATAATAATAATAATAATAATAATAATAATAATAATAATAATAATAATAATAATAATAATAATAATAATAATAATAATAATAATAATAATAATAATAATACTTATAATAATGAATTTCTTTCTAAATTAAAGCTTAGTTTTTCTAAGGAAAAATGAAGCTTATTTTGTGTTATCTGAGCGTTTTCTCATTTCTATGCAAGAGATCATCTGTGATCTGTGTTTTTAGGCAAGAAATTGTCTAAAATTAATAACTCATTTTAAAACTGGTATAAAAACATTTACTATACAAAAGTTATAATCGGTTTTTAATAATAATTATATTAATAATAATAATAATAAAAATACTAATAATAATAATAATAATAACAATAATAATAATAATAATAATAATAATAATAATAATAGTAATAGTAACAAAAGTAATAATAATAATAATACTTTTAATAAGGAAAAATGGAGCTTATTTTGTGTGTTACATGAGCGTTTTCTCATTTCTATGCAAAAGATCATGTGTGATCTGTGTTTTTAGGCAATCTAAGCCATTTAATAGTTTTTAATATTTAACAAAAATTTGCATTAAAATAAAATGTTTGAAAAACTGAAATTAAACTAAATTAAGTGTGTCTAACACTTTAGTAGAGAAAAAAGGAGGAGACATAAAAGTCACTAAAGTCTTAGAGTTGTCTTTAGTCGTCATATTAATAACAATAAAATTTATAATAACAATACTTGTAGTACTAAATTTGCTTATATGCAAGCGCTTAATTAAGGTAACAGTTTTTTTGTTTTTTGCTTATATCTCGAAAACAGTTACTCCTATCAATTTTTACTTTTTCACTAAAATTAAGGTGATAAAATTTCCTACAAAATAGTTATTTGCATTTTTCATGTAGAACTAACCATAAGCGAGATATAAGTTTGAAAATAATTAATAATTAAAAAAAAGTGTTTTAACAGAAAATGTCTTGTGATTTATAAAATACACTTAATTTATTGGGTCCAATACTGTATTAGAAGAAAAAGGAGGTGACATGAAAGTCACTGAAGTCTTCAGAGTCGTTTTTAAATGCTGCATTTTTGTCTTCGTCTCAAACATTGAAAACTGAATTACATTTTTGTTCAGTAACAGTTACAGTTTTCTTATTGGTTTTTTGCTTATATTTCGAAAACAGTTACTCCTATCAAATTTTATCTTTCTTTCAAAATTAAAGCTGATAAAATTTCCAACAAAATAGTAATTTACATTTTTCTTTTAGGACCAAGCATAAACGAGTTATAGAGTTGGATATAAATGATATTTAACAAAAATTTGCTTTAAAATAAAATGCTTGAAAAACTTGAATTAAACTAAATTAATTGTGTCTAACACTTTAGTAGAGGAAAAAGGAGAAGGCATAAAAGTCACTAAATGTTTCAGAGTCGTCTTTAGTCGTCATATTAATAACAATAACATTAATAATAATAATACTAATAGTACTAAATTTGCTTATATGCAAACGCTTAATTAAGGTAACAGTTTTTTGGTTTCTTGCTTATATCTCGAAAACAGTTACTCAACAAATACACTTAATTTATTAGGTCCAATACTTTATTAAAAATAAAAGGGGGTGACATATAAGTCACTGAAGTCTTCAGAGTCGATTTTAAATGCTGCATTTTCGTCTTCGTCTCAAACATTGAAAACTGAATTACATTTTTGTTCTGAAACGGTAACAGTTTTTACTTTGGTTTTTTGCTTATATCTCGAAAACAGTTACTCCTATCAATTTTTATCTTTCTTTCAAAATTAAAGCTGATAACATTTCCTACAAAATAGTTATTTGCATTTTTCTTGTAGGACCAACCATATGCGAGTTATAAAGTTGGATATAAATAATATTTAACAAAAACTTGCTTAAAAATAAAATGTTTGAAATACTGAAATTAAACTAAATTAATTGTGTCTAACACTTTAGTAGAGAAAAAAGAAAAAGACGTAAAAGTCACCAAAGTCTTCAGAATCGTTTTTAGTCGTCATATTAATAACAATAACATTAATAATAATAATACTAATAGTACTAAATCTGCTTATATGCAAGCGCTTTATTAAGGTAACAGTTTTTTGGTTTCTTGCTTATATCTCGAAAACAGTAACTCCTATGAATTTTTGTCTTTCTTTCAAAATTAAAGCTGATAAAATATTCTACAAAATAGTTATTTGCATTTTTCTTGTAGGACCAACCATAAGCGAGTTATAGAGTTGGATATAAATAATATTTAACAAAAATTTGCTTTAAAATAAAATGTTTGAAAAACTGAAATTAAACTAATTTAACTGTGTCTAACACTTTAGTAGAGAAAAAAGGAAATGACATAAAAGTCACTAAAGGTTTCAGAGTTGTCTTTAGTTGTCATATTAATAACAATAACATTAATAATAATAATACTAATAGTACTAAATCTGCTTATATGCAAGCGCTTTATTAAGGTAACAGTTTTTTGGTTTCTTGCTTATATCTCGAAAACAGTTACTCCTATGAAGTTTTGTCTTTCTTTCAAAATTAAAGCTGATAAAATATTCTACAAAATAGTTATTTGCATTTTTCTTGTAGAACCAACCATAAGCGAGTTATAGAGTTGGATATAAATAATATATAACAAAAATTTGCTTTAAAATAAAATGTTTGAAAAACTGAAATTAAACTAATTTAACTGTGTCTAACACTTTAGTAGAGGAAAAAGGAAAGGACATAAAAGTCACTAAAGGTTTCAGAGTTGTCTTTAGTTGTCATATTAATAACAATAACATTAATAATAATAATACTAATAGTACTAAATTTGCTTATATGCAAACGCTTAATTAAGGTACCAGTGTTTTGGTTTCTTGCTTATATCTCGAAAATAGTTACTCCTATCAATTTTTATCTTTTTACTAAAATTCAAGCTGATAAAATTTCCTACAAAATAGTTATTTGCTTTTTTTATGTAGGACTAACCATAAGCGAGATATAAGATTGAAAATAATTAATATTTAAAAAAAAAGTGCTTTAACAGAAAATGTCTTGTGATTTAAAATACACTTAATTTTTTAGGTCCAATACTTTATTAGAAAAAAAAGGGGGTGACATATAAGTCACTGAAGTCTTCAGAGTCGATTTTAAATGCTGCATTTTCGTCTTCGTCTCAAACATTGAAAACTGAATTACATTTTTATTTTGAAACGGTAACAGTTTTTACTTTGGTTTTTTGCTTATATCTCGAAAACAGTTACTGCTATCAATTTTTATCTTTCTTTCAAAATTAAAGCTGATAACATTTCCTACAAAATAGTTATTTGCATTTTTCTTGTAGGACCAACCATAAGCGAGTTATAAAGTTGGATATAAATAATATTTAACAAAAACTTGCTTAAAAGTTAAATGTTTGAAATACTGAAATTAAACTAAATTAATTGTGTCTCACACTTTAGTGGAGAAAAAAGAAAAATATATAAAAGTCACCAAAGTCTTCAGAATCGTTTTTAGTCGTCATATTAATAACAATAACATTAATAATAATAATACTAATAGTACTAAATCTGCTTATATGCAAGCGCTTTATTAAGGTAACAGTTTTTTGGTTTCTTGCTTATATCTCGAAAACAGTTACTCCTATCAATTCTTATCTTTTTACTAAAATTAAAGCTGATAAAATTTCCTACGAAATAGTTATTTGCATTTTTCTTGTAGGACCAAGCATAAGCGAGTTATAGAGATGGATTTAAATAATATTTAACAAAAATTTGCTTTAAAATAAAATGTTTGAAATACTGAAATTAAACTAAATTAATTGTGTCTAACACTTTAGTAGAGGAAAAAGAAGAAGACATAAAAGTCACTAAAAATTTCAGAGTCGTCTTTAATCGTCATATTAATAACAATATCATTAATAATAATAATACTAATAGTACTAAATTTGCTTATATGCAAACGCTTAATTAAGTTAACAGTTTTTTGGTTTCTTGCTTATATCTCGAAAACAGTTACTCCTATCAATTTTTATCTTTTTACTAAAATTAAAGCTGATAAAATTTCCAACAAAATAGTTATTTGCATTTTTCATGTAGGACTAACCATAAGCGAGATGTAATTTTGAAAATAATCAATATTTAAAAAAAAGTGCTTTAACAGAAAATGTCTTGTGATTTAAAATACACTTAATTTATTGAGTCCAATACTTTATTAGAAAAAAAAGAAGGTGACTTAAAAGTCACTGAAGTTTTCAGAGTCGTTTTTAAATGCTGCATTTTCGTCTTCGTCTCAAACATTGAAAACTGAATTACATTTTTGTTCAGTAACGGTTACTGTTTTCACTTTGGTTTTTTGCTTATATCTCGAAAACAGTTACTCCTATAAATTTTTATCTTTTCTTCAAAATTAAAGCAGATAAAATTTCCTACAAAATAGTTTTTAGCATTTTTTTTGTAGGACCAACCATAAGCGAGTTATAGAGTTGGATATAAATAATCTTTAAGAAAAATTTGCTTTAAAATAAAATGTTTGAAAAACTGAAATTAAACTAATTTAATTGTGTCTAACACATTAGCAGAAGAAAAAGAAGAAGACATAAAAGTCACTAAAGGTTTCAAAGTTGTCTTTAATCGTCATATTAATAACAATAACATTAATAATAATAATACTAATAGTACTAAATTTGCTTATATGCAAGCGCTTTATTAAGGTAACAGTTTTTTGGTTTCTTGCTTATATCTCGAAAACAGTTACTCCTATCAATTTTTATCTTTTTACTAAAATTAAAGCTGATAAAATTTCCTACAAAATAGTTATTTGCATTTTTCATGTAAGACTAACCATTAGCGAGATATATGATTGAAAATAATTAATATTTAAAAAAAAGTGCTTTAACAGAAAATGTCTTGTGATTTAAAATACACTTAATTTATTGGGTCTAATACTTTATTAGAAGAAGAAGAAAGTGACATAAAAGTCACTGAAGTCTTCAGAGTCGTTTTTAAATGCTGCAGTTTCGTCTTCGTCTCAAACATTGAAAACTGAATTACATTTTGGTTCAGTAACAGTCACAGTTTTCTTATTGGTTTTTTGCTTATATCCCGAAAACAGTTACTCCTATCAATTTTTATTTTTTTTTCAAAATTAAAGCTGATAAAATTTCCTACAAAATAGTTATTTGCATTTTTCTTGTAGGACCAACCATAAGCGAGTTATAGAGTTGGATATAAATAATATTTAACAAAAATTTGCTTTAAAATAAAATGTTTGAAAAACTGAAATTAAACTAATTTAATTGTGTCTAACACATTAGTAGAGGAAAAAGAAGAAGACATAAAAGTCACTAAAGGTTTCAAAGTTGTCTTTAATCGTCATATTAATAACAATAACATTAATAATAATAATACTAATAGTACTAAATTTGCTTATATGCAAACGCTTAATTAAGGTAACAGTGTTTTGGTTTCTGGCTTATATCTCGAAAACAGTTACTCCTATCAATTTTTATCATTTTACTAAAATTCAAGCTGATAAAATTTCCTACAAAATAGTTATTTGCTTTTTTTATGTAGGACTAACCATAAGCGAGATATAAGATTGAAAATAATTAATATTTTAAAAAAAAGTGCTTTAACAGAAAATGTCTTGTGATTTAAAATACACTTAATTTTTTAGGTCCAATACTTTATTAGAAAAAAAAGGGGGTGACATATAAGTCACTGAAGTCTTCAGAGTCGATTTTAAATGCTGCATTTTCGTCTTCGTCTCAAACATTGAAAACTGAATTACATTTTTATTCTGAAACGGTAACAGTTTTTACTTTGGTTTTTTGCTTATATCTCGAAAACAGTTACTGCTATCAATTTTTATCTTTCTTTCAAAATTAAAGCTGATAACATTTCCTACAAAATAGTTATTTGCATTTTTCTTGTAGGACCAACCATAAGCGAGTTATAAAGTTGGATATAAATAATATTTAACAAAAACTTGCTTAAAAATAAACTGTTTGAAATACTGAAATTAAACTAAATTAATTGTGTTTAACACTTTAGTAGAGAAAAAAGAAAAAGACATAAAAGTCACCAAAGTCTTCAGAATCGTTTTTAGTCGTCATATTAATAACAATAACATTAATAATAATAATACTAATAGTACTAAATCTGCTTATATGCAAGCGCTTTATTAAGGTAACAGTTTTTTGGTTTCTTGCTTATATCTCGAAAACAGTTACTCCTATCAATTTTTATCTTTTTACTAAAATTAAAGCTGATAAAATTTCCAACAAAATAGTTATTTGCATTTTTCATGTAAGACTAACCATAAGCGAGATATAAGTTTGAAAATAATCAATATTTAAAAAAAAAGTGCTTTAACAGAAAATGTCTTGTGATTTAAAATACACTTAATTTATTGAGTCCAATACTTTATTAGAAAAAAAAGGAGGTGACTTAAAAGTCACTGAAGTTTTCAGAGTCGTTTTTAAGTGCTGCAGTTTCGTCTTCGTCTCAAACATTGAAAAGTGAATTACATTTTTGTTCAGTAACGGTTACAATTTTCACTTTGGTTTTTTGCTTATATCTCGAAAACAGTGACTCCTATAAATTTTTATTTTTTCTTCAAAATTAAAGCTGATAAAATTTCCTACAAAATAGTTTTTAGCATTTTTTTTGTAGGACCAACCATAAGCGAGTTATAGAGTTGGATATAAATAATCTTTAAGAAAAATTTGCTTTAAAATAAAATGTTTGATAAACCGAAATTAAACTAAATTAATTGGGTCCAATACTTTATTAGAAGAAAAAGGAGGTGACATAAAAGTCACTGAAGTCTTCAGAGTCGATTTTAAATGCTGCATTTTCGTTTTCGTCTCAAACATTGAAAACTAAATTACATTTTTGTTCAGTAACAGTTACAGTTTTCTTATTGGTTTTTTGCTTATATCTCAAAAACTGTTACTCCTATCAATTTTTATCTTTCTTTCAAAATTAAAGCTGATAAAATTTTCTACAAAATAGTTATTTGCATTTTTCTTGTAGGACCAAGCATAAGCGAGTTATAGAGATGGATTTAAATAATATTTAACAAAAATTTGCTTTAAAATAAAATGTTTGAAATACTGAAATTAAACTAAATTAATTGTGTCTAACACTTTAGTAGAGGAAAAAGAAGAAGACATAAAAGTCTCTAAAAATTTCAGAGTCGTCTTTAATCGTCATATTAATAACAATAACATTAATAATAATAATACTAATAGTACTAAATTTGCTTATATGCAAACGCTTAATTAAGTTAATAGTTTTTTGGTTTCTTGCTTATATCTCGAAAACAGTTACTCCTATCAATTTTTATCTTTTTACTAAAATTAAAGCTGATAAAATTTCCAACAAAATAGTTATTTGCATTTTTCATGTAGGACTAACCATAAGCGAGATATAAGTTTAAAAATAATCAATATTTAAAAAAAAAGTGCTTTAACAGAAAATGTCTTGTGATTTAAAATACACTTAATTTATTGAGTCCAATACTTTATTAGAAAAAAAAGGAGGTGACTTAAAAGTCACTGAAGTTTTCAGAGTCGTTTTTAAGTGCTGCAGTTTCGTCTTCGTCTCAAACATTGAAAAGTGAATTACATTTTTGTTCAGTAACGGTTACAATTTTCACTTTGGTTTTTTGCTTATATCTCGAAAACAGTGACTCCTATAAATTTTTATTTTTTCTTCAAAATTAAAGCTGATAAAATTTCCTACAAAATAGTTTTTAGAATTTTTTTTGTAGGACCAACCATAAGCGAGTTATAGAGTTGGATATAAATAATCTTTAAGAAAAATTTGCTTTAAAATAAAATGTTTGATAAACCGAAATTAAACTAAATTAATTGGGTCCAATACTTTATTAGAAGAAAAAGGAGGTGACATAAAAGTCACTGAAGTCTTTAGAGTCGATTTTAAATGCTGCATTTTCGTTTTCGTCTCAAACATTGAAAACTAAATTACATTTTTGTTCAGTAACAGTTACAGTTTTCTTATTGGTTTTTTGCTTATATCTCAAAAACTGTTACTCCTATCAATTTTTATCTTTCTTTCAAAATTAAAGCTGATAAAATTTTCTACAAAATAGTTATTCGCATTTTTTTTGTAGGACCAACCATAAGCGAGTTATAGAGTTGGATATAAATAATCTTTAACAAAAATTTGCTTTAAAATAAAATGTTTGAAAAACCGAAATTAAACTAAATTAATTGTGTCTAACACTTTAGTAGAAGAAAAAGGAGAAGACATGAAAGTTACCAAAGTCTTCAGAGTGGTTTTTAGTACTAAATTTGCTTATATGCAAGCCCTTAATTAAAGTAACAGTTTTTTGGTTTCTTGCTTATACCTCGAAAACAGTTACTCCTATCAATTTGTATCTTTTCACTAAAATTAAAGCTGATAAAATTTCCTACAAAATAGTTATTTGCATTTTTCATGTAGGACTAACCATAAGCGAGATATAAGTTTGAAAATAAATAATATTTAAAAAAAAAATGTGCTTTAACAGAAAATGTCTTGTAATTTAAAATCACGCTTATGGTTAGTCCTACATGAAAAATGCAAACAACTGTTTTGTAGGAAATTTTATCAGCTTTAATTTTAGTGAAAAGATAAAAATTGATAGGAGTAACTGTTTTCGAGATATAAGCAAGAAACCAAAAAACTGTTACTTTAATTAAGGGCTTGCATATAAGCAAATTTAGTACTAAAAACAACTCTGAAGACTTTGGTGACTTTTATGTCTTCTCCTTTTTCTTCTACTAAAGTGTTAGACACAATTAATTTAGTTTAATTTCGGTTTTTCAAACATTTTATTTTAAAGCAAATTTTTGTTAAAGATTATTTATATCCAACTCTATAACTCGGTTATGGTTGGTTCTACAAAAAAAATGCGAATAACTATTTTGTAGAAAATTTTATCAGCTTTAATTTTGAAAGAAAGATAAAAATTGATAGAAGTAACTATTTTCGAGATATAAGCAAAAAACCAATAAGAAAACTGTAACTGTTACTGAACAAAAATGTAATTCAGTTTTCAATGTTTGAGACAAAGACGAAAATGCAGCATTTAAAATCGTCTCTGAAGACTTCAGTGACTTTTATGTCTTCTCCTTTTTCTTCTAATAAAGTATTGGACCCATTAAATTAAGTGTATTTTAAATCACAAGACATTTTCTGTTAAAGCACTTTTTTTTTAAATATTAATTATTTTCAATCTTATATCTCGCTTATGGTTAGTCCTACATGAAAAATGCAAATTACTATTTTGTAGGAAATTTTATCAGCTTTAATTTTAGTAAAAAGATAAAAATTAATAGGAGTAACTGTTTTCGAGATATAAGCAAGAAACTAAAAAACTGTTACCTTAATTAAGCGCTTGCATATAAGCAAATTTAGTAATATTAGTATTATTATTATTAATGTTATTGTTATTAATATGACGACTAAAAACGACTCTCAAGACTTTGGTGACTTTTATGTCTTCTTCTTTTTCCTCTACTAAAGTGTTAGTCTTAATTTAGTTTAATTTCGGTTTTTCAAACATTTTATTTTAAAGCAAATTTTTGTTAAAGATTATTTATATCCAACTCTATAACTCGCTTATGGTTGGTCCTACAAAAAAATGCAAATAACTATTTTGTAGGAAATTTTATCAGCTTTAATTTTGAAAAAAAGATAAAAATTGATAGGAGTAACTGTTTTCGAGATATAAGCAAGAAACCAAAAAACTGTTACCTTAATTAAGCGTTTGCATATAAGCAAATTTTGTACTATTAGTATTATTATTATTAATGTTTTTGTTACTAATATGACGACTAAAGACGACTCTGAAACATTTAGTGACTTTTATGTCTTCTCCTTTTTCCTCTACTAAAGTGTTAGACACAATTAATTTAGTTTAATTCCGGTTTTTCAAGCATTTTATTTTAAAGCAAATTTTTGTTAAATATTATTTATATCCAACTCTATAACTGGTTTATGCTTGGTCCTACAAGAAAAATGCAAATAACTATTTTGTAGGAAATTTTATCAGCTTTAATTTTGAAAAAAAAATAAAAATTGATAGGAGTAACTGTTTTCGAGATATAAGCAAAAAACCAATAAGAAAACTGTGACTGTTACTGAACCAAAATGTAATTCAGTTTTCAATGTTTGAGACGAAGACGAAACTGCAGCATTTAAAAACGACTCTGAAGACTTCAGTGACTTTTATGTCACTTTCTTCTTCTTCTGATAAAGTATTAGACCCAATAAATTAAGTGTATTTTAAATCACAAGACATTTTCTGTTAAAGCACTTTTTTTTAAATATTAATTATTTTCAATCATATATCTCGCTAATGGTTAGTCTTACATGAAAAATGCAAATAACTATTTTGTAGGAAATTTTATCAGCTTTAATTTTAGTAAAAAGATAAAAACTGATAGGAGTAACTGTTTTCGAGATATAAGCAAGAAACCAAAAAACTGTTACCTTAATAAAGCGCTTGCATATAAGCAAATTTAGTACTATTAGTATTATTATTATTAATGTTATTGTTATTAATATGACGATTAAAGACAACTTTGAAACCTTTAGTGACTTTTATGTCTTCTTCTTTTTCTTCTACTAATGTGTTAGACACAATTAAATTAGTTTAATTTCAGTTTTTCAAACATTTTATTTTAAAGCAAATTTTTCTTAAAGATTATTTATATCCAACTCTATAACTCGCTTATGGTTGGTCCTACAAAAAAAATGCTAAAAACTATTTTGTAGGAAATTTTATCTGCTTTAATTTTGAAGAAAAGATAAAAATTTATAGGAGTAACTGTTTTCGAGATATAAGCAAAAAACCAAAGTGAAAACTGTAACCGTTACTGAACAAAAATGTAATTCAGTTTTCAATGTTTGAGACGAAGACGAAAATGCAGCATTTAAAAACGACTCTGAAAACTTCAGTGACTTTTAAGTCACCTTTTTTTTTTTCTAATAAAGTATTGGACTCAATAAATTAAGTGTATTTTAAATCACAAGACATTTTCTGTTAAAGCACTTTTTTTTTAAATATTGATTATTTTCAAACTTACATCTCGCTTATGGTTAGTCCTACATGAAAAATGCAAATAACTATTTTGTTGGAAATTTTATCAGCTTTAATTTTAGTGAAAAGATAAAAATTGATAGGAGTAACTGTTTTCGAGATATAAGCAAGAAACCAAAAAACTGTTAACTTAATTAAGCGTTTGCATATAAGCAAATTTAGTACTATTAGTATTATTATTATTAATGTTATTGTTATTAATATGACGATTAAAGACGACTCTGAAATTTTTAGTGACTTTTATGTCTTCTTCTTTTTCCTCTACTAAAGTGTTAGACACAATTAATTTAGTTTAATTTCAGTATTTCAAACATTTTATTTTAAAGCAAATTTTTGTTAAATATTATTTAAATCCATCTCTATAACTCGCTTATGCTTGGTCCTACAAGAAAAATGCAATCAACTATTTCGTAGGAAATTTTATCAGCTTTAATTTTAGTAAAAAGATAAGAATTGATAGGAGTAACTGTTTTCGAGATATAAGCAAGAAACCAAAAAACTGTTACCTTAATAAAGCGCTTGCATATGAGCAGATTTAGTACTATTAGTATTATTATTATTAATGTTATTGTTATTAATATGACGACTAAAAACGATTCTGAAGACTTTGGTGACTCTTATATCTTTTTCTTTTTTCTCTACTAAAGTGTGAGACACAATTAATTTAGTTTAATTCCGGTTTTTCAAGCATTTTATTTTAAAGCAAATTTTTGTTAAATATTATTTATATCCAACTCTATAACTCGTTTATGCTTGGTCCTACAAGAAAAATGTAAATAACTATTTTGTTGGAAATTTTATCAGCTTTAATTTTGGTGAAAAAGTAAAAATTGATAGGAGTAACTGTTTTCGAGATATAAGCAAGAAACCAAAAAACTGTTAACTTAATTAAGCGTTTGCATATAAGCAAATTTAGTACTATTAGTATTATTATTATTAATGTTATTGTTATTAATATGACGATTAAAGACGACTCTGAAATTTTTAGTGACTTTTATGTCTTCTTCTTTTTCCTCTACTAAAGTGTTAGACACAATTAATTTAGTTTAATTTCAGTATTTCAAACATTTTATTTTAAAGCAAATTTTTGTTAAATATTATTTATATCCATCTCTATAACTCGCTTATGCTTGGTCCTACAAGAAAAATGCAAATAACTATTTTGTTGGAAATTTAATCAGCTTTAATTTTGAAAAAAAGATAAAATTTGATAGGAGTAACTGTTTTCGAGATATAAGCAAAAAACCAATAAGAAAACTGTAACTGTTACTGAACAAAAATGTAACACAGTTTTCAATGTTTGAGACGAAGACAAAAATGCAGCATTTAAAAACGACTCTGAAAACTTCAGTGACTTTTATGTCACCTCCTTATTTTTCTAATAAAGTATTGGACCCAATAAATTAAGTGTATTTTAAATCACAAGACATTTTCTGTTAAAACACTTTTTTTTAATTATTAATTATTTTCAAACTTATATCTCGCTTATGGTTAGTTCTACATGAAAAATGCAAATAACTATTTTGTAGGAAATTTTATCACCTTTAATTTTGGTGAAAAAGTAAAAATTGATAGGAGTAACTGTTTTCGAGATATAAGCAAAAAACAAAAAAACTGTTACCTTAATTAAGCGCTTGCATATAAGCAAATTTAGTACTATTAGTATTGTTATTATAAATGTTATTGTTATTAATATGACGACTAAAGACAACTCTAAGACTTAAGGGACTTTTATGTCTCCTTCTTTTTCCTCTACTAAAGTGTTAGACACAATTAATTTAGTTTAATTTCAGTTTTTCAAACATTTTATTTTAAAGCAAATTTTTGTTTAATATTATTTATATCCAACTCTATAACTTGCTTATGCTTGGTCCTACAAGAAAAATGTAAATAACTATTTTGGTGTTTTCGAGATATAAGCAAAAAACCAAAGTGAAAACTGTTACAGTTACTGAAAAAAATGTAATTCAGTTTTCAATGTTTGAGACGAAGACGAAAATGCAGCATTTAAAAACGACTCTGAAGACTTCAGTGTCTTTTATGTCACCTCCTTTTTCTTCTAATAAAGTATTGGACCCAATAAATTAAGTGTATTTTAAATCACAAGACATTTTCTGTTAAAACACTTTTTTTTAATTATTAATTATTTTCAAACTTATATCTCGCTTATGGTTAGTTCTACATGAAAAATGCAAATAAATATTTTGTAGGAAATTTTATCAGCTTTAATTTTAGTAAAAAGATAAAAATTGATAGGAGTAACTGTTTTCGAGATATAAGCAAGAAACTGTTATCTTAATTAAGCGCTTGCATATAAGCAAATTTAGTAATATTAGTATTATTATTATTATTAATGTTATTGTTATTAATATGACGACTAAAAACGACTCTCAAGACTTTGGTGACTTTTATGTCTTCTCTTTTTTCCTATACTAAAGTGTTAGACTCAATTTATTTAGTTTAATTTCGGTTTTTCAAACATTTTATTTTAAAGCAAATTTTTGTTAATGATTATTTATATCCAACACTATAACTCGCTTATGGTTGGTCTTACAAAAAAAATGCAATTAACTATTTTGTAGGAAATTTTATCAGCTTTAGTTTTGAAAAAAAGGTAAAAATTGATAGGAGTAACTGGTTTCGAGATATAAGCAAAAAACCAATAAGAAAACTGTAACTGTTACTGAACAAAAATGTAAATCAGTTTTCAATATTTGAGACTAAGACAAAAATGCAGCATTTAAAAACGACTCTGAAGACTTCAGTGACTTTTATGTCACCTCCTTTTTCTAATAAAATATTGGACCCAATAAATTAAGTGTATTATAAATCACAAGACATTTTCTGTCAAAGTACTTTTTTTTAAATATTAATTATTTTCAAACTTATATCTCGCTTATGGTTGGTCCTACATAAAAAATGCAAATAACTATTTTGTAGGAAATTTTATCAGCTTTAATTTTTGTAAAAAAATAAAAATTGATAGGAGTAACTGTTTTCGAGATATAAGCAAGAAACTGTTGCCTTAATTAAGCGCTTGCATATAAGCAAATTTAGTACTATTAGTATTATTATTATTAATGTTATTGTTATTAATATGACGACTAAAGTGTTAGACACAATTAATTTAGTTTAATTTCAGTATTTCAAACATCTTATTTTAAAGCAAATTTTTGTTAAATATTATTTATATCCATCTCTATAACTCGCTTATGCTTGGTCCTACAAGAAAAATGCAAATAACTATTTTGTAGGAAATTTTATCAGCTTTAATTTTAGTAAAAAGATAAAAATTGATAGGAGTAACTTTTGGTATCGGGAATTTTGACAGGCAAAGCTCGATCTAAATCATCGATGTGCTCTAGTTTCATTGCATGCAATTCTTGAGATCTGCAGGCACCCATTATACCCATTATTACAGCCACCTTGAAGAAATGCAGGTATTTAATAATTTGTATATAACAGTTTGTGTTTTTTACCTTCGTTACAAGATATTTTTCATCTGGTGCCTTCTCGATAAACTCTTTTATATTTTCCGAAGATAAAGTTTTCGATTTTTTAGGTTTGTATGTCTCAGATTTGCGCTTCAAAAATGCTTGAAGTTTTTTATAGTTCTCAATATGTATATCGTGACGAATGACTAACGTACTTTTAAGCATTGAGTAGTAACTCCAAAGAGAAGAAGATGAATACTTTTCTGCAAGCATCACAAAATAACTTAATATAATATTTTCAGAAAAAGAAGTTGTATTTTTTTCTGCGCGCCATTTTAAAAACCTTTCATAAACACACTCATATTTGTGCCGCGATTTTTGTGGTAGAAGATTTTCTATTGCACTCGTTGCGATATTGCGAATGTCAGGTGGCGTGCAGGTCATTTCATTCTCTTCTTCCAACATTTTAAATAACTTTCTGTCACAAAAAACTGCTTGAACAATCACAGATTTCACTACTAGTTCCGACTAAATAATTAGCGGTTTGTTTTTGTTGTCAGCTGATTTGGCTTGTTTGGTTATATTGCTGCGGTTACGGCACACAATTGCCAACATAAAAGTGGTGGAACAGATAAAATTCCAATATTTTCAATTTTGATTGGTTCCAATCCCAATGGATAAAAAATTCTGTCAATTTTACCCATGGGTGAAAACCAATCAGAGACTTCTTTTAATTTGTCGATGGATAAAATGAAAATTTACAGTGGAACTTTCTCAACAGTAATGGTTATATTATTTGATGATCGTAGATAAATATTATTTATTTCCAACTCTATAACTCGCTTATGGTTGGTCCTACATGAAAAATGCAAATAACGATTTTGTAGGAAATTTTATCAGCATTAATTTTGAAATAAAGATAAAAATTAATTGGAATAACAGTTTTCGAGATATAAGCAAAAAACCAATAAGAAAACTGTAACTGTTACTGGACAAAAATGTAATTCAGTTTTGAATGTTTGAGACGAAGACGAAAATGCAGCATTTAAAATCGACTCTGAAGACTTCAGTGAATTTTATGTCATCTCCTTTTTCTTCTAATAAACTATTGGACCCAATAAATTAAGTGTATTTTAAATCCCAAGACGTTTTCTGTTAAAACACTTTTTTTTAAATATTAATTATTTTCAAACTTATATCTCGCTTATGGTTAGTCCTACATGAAAAATGCAAATTACTATTTTGTAGGAAATTTTATCAGCTTTAATTTTAGTAAAAAGATAAAAATTGATAGGAGTAACTGTTTTCGAGATATAAGCAAGAAACCAAAAAACTGTTACGTTAATTAAGCGCTTGCATATAAGCAAATTTAGTACTAAAAACAACTCTGAAGACTTTGGTAACTTTATGTCTTCTCCTTTTTCCTCTACTAAAGTGTTAGACCCAATTAATTTAGTTTAATATCGGTTTTTCAAACATTTTATTTTAAAGCAAATTTTTGTTAAAGATTATTTATATCCAACTCTATAACTCGCTTATGGTTGGTCCTACAAGAAAAATGCAAATAACGATTTTGTTGGAAATTTTATCAGCTTCAATTTTGGAAGAAAGATAAAAATTGATAGCAGTAACAGTTTTTGAGATATAAGCAAAAAACCAATAAGAAAACTGTAACTCTTACTGAACAAAAATGTAATTCAGTTTTCAATGTTTGAGACGAAGACGAAAATGCAGCATTTAAAATCGACTCTGAAGACTTCAGTGACTTTTATGTCACCTCCTTTTTCTTCTAATAAAGTATTGGACCCAATAAATTAAGTGTATTTTAAATCCCAAGACATTTTCTGTTAAAACACTTTTTTTTCAAATATTAATTATTTTCAAACTTATATCTCGCTTATGGTTAGTCCTACATGAAAAATGCAAATTACTATTTTGTGGGAAATTTTATCAGCTTTAATTTTAGTAGAAAGATAAAAATTGATAGGAGTAACTGTTTTCGAGATATAAGCAAGAAACCAAAAAACTCTTACGTTAATTAAGCGCTTGCATATAAGCAAATTTAGTGCAAAAAACAACTCTGAAGACTTTGGTGACTTTATGTCTTTTTTTTTCTCTACTAAAGTGTTAGACCCAATTAATTTAGTTTAATATTGGTTTTTCAAACATTTTATTTTAAAGCAAATTTTTGTTAAAGATTATTTATATCCAACTCTATAACTCGCTTATGGTTGGTCCTACAAGAAAAATGCAAATAACGATTTTGTAGGAAATTTTATCAGCTTTAATTTTGAAAGAAAGATAAAAATTGATAGGAGTAACAGTTTTCGAGATATAAGCAAAAAACCAATAAGAAAACTGTAACTGTTACTGAGCAAAAATGTAATTCAGTTTTCAATGTTTGAGACGAAGATGAAAATGCAGCATTTAAAATCGACTCTGAAGACTTCAGTGACTTTTATGTCACCTCCTTTTTCTTCTAATAAAGTATTGGACCCAATAAATTAAGTGTATTTTAAATCCCAAGACATTTTCTGTTAAAACACTTTTTTTTTAAATATTAATTATTTTCAAACTTATATCTCGCTTATGGTTAGTCCTACATGAAAAATGCAAATTACTATTTTGTTGGAAATTTTATCAGCTTTAATTTTAGTGAAAAGATAAAAATTGATAGGAGTAACTGTTTTCGAGATATAAGCAAGAAACCAAAAAACTGTTAACTTAATTAAGCGTTTGCATATAAGCAAATTTAGTACTATTAGTATTATTATTATTAATGTTATTGTTATTAATATGACGATTAAAGACGACTCTGAAATTTTTAGTGACTTTTATGTCTTCTTCTTTTTCCTCTACTAAAGTGTTAGACACAATTAATTTAGTTTAATTTCAGTATTTCAAACATTTTATTTTAAAGCAAATTTTTGTTAAATATTATTTAAATCCATCTCTATAACTCGCTTATGCTTGGTCCTACAAGAAAAATGCAATCAACTATTTCGTAGGAAATTTTATCAGCTTTAATTTTAGTAAAAAGATAAGAATTGATAGGAGTAACTGTTTTCGAGATATAAGCAAGAAACCAAAAAACTGTTACCTTAATAAAGCGCTTGCATATAAGCAAATTTAGTACTATTAGTATTATTATTATTAATGTTATTGTTATTAATATGACGATTAAAGACAACTTTGAAACCTTTAGTGACTTTTATGTCTTCTTCTTTTTCTTCTACTAATGTGTTAGACACAATTAAATTAGTTTAATTTCAGTTTTTCAAACATTTTATTTTAAAGCAAATTTTTCTTAAAGATTATTTATATCCAACTCTATAACTCGCTTATGGTTGGTCCTACAAAAAAAATGCTAAAAACTATTTTGTAGGAAATTTTATCTGCTTTAATTTTGAAGAAAAGATAAAAATTTATAGGAGTAACTGTTTTCGAGATATAAGCAAAAAACCAAAGTGAAAACTGTAACCGTTACTGAACAAAAATGTAATTCAGTTTTCAATGTTTGAGACGAAGACGAAAATGCAGCATTTAAAAACGACTCTGAAAACTTCAGTGACTTTTAAGTCACCTTTTTTTTTTCTAATAAAGTATTGGACTCAATAAATTAAGTGTATTTTAAATCACAAGACATTTTCTGTTAAAGCACTTTTTTTTTAAATATTGATTATTTTCAAACTTACATCTCGCTTATGGTTAGTCCTACATGAAAAATGCAAATAACTATTTTGTTGGAAATTTTATCAGCTTTAATTTTAGTGAAAAGATAAAAATTGATAGGAGTAACTGTTTTCGAGATATAAGCAAGAAACCAAAAAACTGTTAACTTAATTAAGCGTTTGCATATAAGCAAATTTAGTACTATTAGTATTATTATTATTAATGTTATTGTTATTAATATGACGATTAAAGACGACTCTGAAATTTTTAGTGACTTTTATGTCTTCTTCTTTTTCCTCTACTAAAGTGTTAGACACAATTAATTTAGTTTAATTTCAGTATTTCAAACATTTTATTTTAAAGCAAATTTTTGTTAAATATTATTTAGATCCATCTCTATAACTCGCTTATGCTTGGTCCTACAAGAAAAATGCAATCAACTATTTCGTAGGAAATTTTATCAGCTTTAATTTTAGTAAAAAGATAAGAATTGATAGGAGTAACTGTTTTCGAGATATAAGCAAGAAACCAAAAAACTGTTACCTTAATAAAGCGCTTGCATATGAGCAGATTTAGTACTATTAGTATTATTATTATTAATGTTATTGTTATTAATATGACGACTAAAAACGATTCTGAAGACTTTGGTGACTCTTATATCTTTTTCTTTTTTCTCTACTAAAGTGTGAGACACAATTAATTTAGTTTAATTCCGGTTTTTCAAGCATTTTATTTTAAAGCAAATTTTTGTTAAATATTATTTATATCCAACTCTATAACTCGTTTATGCTTGGTCCTACAAGAAAAATGTAAATAACTATTTTGTTGGAAATTTTATCAGCTTTAATTTTGGTGAAAAAGTAAAAATTGATAGGAGTAACTGTTTTCGAGATATAAGCAAGAAACCAAAAAACTGTTAACTTAATTAAGCGTTTGCATATAAGCAAATTTAGTACTATTAGTATTATTATTATTAATGTTATTGTTATTAATATGACGATTAAAGACGACTCTGAAATTTTTAGTGACTTTTATGTCTTCTTCTTTTTCCTCTACTAAAGTGTTAGACACAATTAATTTAGTTTAATTTCAGTATTTCAAACATTTTATTTTAAAGCAAATTTTTGTTAAATATTATTTATATCCATCTCTATAACTCGCTTATGCTTGGTCCTACAAGAAAAATGCAAATAACTATTTTGTTGGAAATTTAATCAGCTTTAATTTTGAAAAAAAGATAAAATTTGATAGGAGTAACTGTTTTCGAGATATAAGCAAAAAACCAATAAGAAAACTGTAACTGTTACTGAACAAAAATGTAACACAGTTTTCAATGTTTGAGACGAAGACAAAAATGCAGCATTTAAAAACGACTCTGAAAACTTCAGTGACTTTTATGTCACCTCCTTATTTTTCTAATAAAGTATTGGACCCAATAAATTAAGTGTATTTTAAATCACAAGACATTTTCTGTTAAAACACTTTTTTTTAATTATTAATTATTTTCAAACTTATATCTCGCTTATGGTTAGTTCTACATGAAAAATGCAAATAACTATTTTGTAGGAAATTTTATCACCTTTAATTTTGGTGAAAAAGTAAAAATTGATAGGAGTAACTGTTTTCGAGATATAAGCAAAAAACAAAAAAACTGTTACCTTAATTAAGCGCTTGCATATAAGCAAATTTAGTACTATTAGTATTGTTATTATAAATGTTATTGTTATTAATATGACGACTAAAGACAACTCTAAGACTTAAGGGACTTTTATGTCTCCTTCTTTTTCCTCTACTAAAGTGTTAGACACAATTAATTTAGTTTAATTTCAGTTTTTCAAACATTTTATTTTAAAGCAAATTTTTGTTTAATATTATTTATATCCAACTCTATAACTTGCTTATGCTTGGTCCTACAAGAAAAATGTAAATAACTATTTTGGTGTTTTCGAGATATAAGCAAAAAACCAAAGTGAAAACTGTTACAGTTACTGAAAAAAATGTAATTCAGTTTTCAATGTTTGAGACGAAGACGAAAATGCAGCATTTAAAAACGACTCTGAAGACTTCAGTGTCTTTTATGTCACCTCCTTTTTCTTCTAATAAAGTATTGGACCCAATAAATTAAGTGTATTTTAAATCACAAGACATTTTCTGTTAAAACACTTTTTTTTAATTATTAATTATTTTCAAACTTATATCTCGCTTATGGTTAGTTCTACATGAAAAATGCAAATAAATATTTTGTAGGAAATTTTATCAGCTTTAATTTTAGTAAAAAGATAAAAATTGATAGGAGTAACTGTTTTCGAGATATAAGCAAGAAACTGTTATCTTAATTAAGCGCTTGCATATAAGCAAATTTAGTAATATTAGTATTATTATTATTATTAATGTTATTGTTATTAATATGACGACTAAAAACGACTCTCAAGACTTTGGTGACTTTTATGTCTTCTCTTTTTTCCTATACTAAAGTGTTAGACTCAATTTATTTAGTTTAATTTCGGTTTTTCAAACATTTTATTTTAAAGCAAATTTTTGTTAATGATTATTTATATCCAACACTATAACTCGCTTATGGTTGGTCTTACAAAAAAAATGCAATTAACTATTTTGTAGGAAATTTTATCAGCTTTAGTTTTGAAAAAAAGGTAAAAATTGATAGGAGTAACTGGTTTCGAGATATAAGCAAAAAACCAATAAGAAAACTGTAACTGTTACTGAACAAAAATGTAAATCAGTTTTCAATATTTGAGACTAAGACAAAAATGCAGCATTTAAAAACGACTCTGAAGACTTCAGTGACTTTTATGTCACCTCCTTTTTCTAATAAAATATTGGACCCAATAAATTAAGTGTATTATAAATCACAAGACATTTTCTGTCAAAGTACTTTTTTTTAAATATTAATTATTTTCAAACTTATATCTCGCTTATGGTTGGTCCTACATAAAAAATGCAAATAACTATTTTGTAGGAAATTTTATCAGCTTTAATTTTTGTAAAAAAATAAAAATTGATAGGAGTAACTGTTTTCGAGATATAAGCAAGAAACTGTTGCCTTAATTAAGCGCTTGCATATAAGCAAATTTAGTACTATTAGTATTATTATTATTAATGTTATTGTTATTAATATGACGACTAAAGTGTTAGACACAATTAATTTAGTTTAATTTCAGTATTTCAAACATCTTATTTTAAAGCAAATTTTTGTTAAATATTATTTATATCCATCTCTATAACTCGCTTATGCTTGGTCCTACAAGAAAAATGCAAATAACTATTTTGTAGGAAATTTTATCAGCTTTAATTTTAGTAAAAAGATAAAAATTGATAGGAGTAACTTTTGGTATCGGGAATTTTGACAGGCAAAGCTCGATCTAAATCATCGATGTGCTCTAGTTTCATTGCATGCAATTCTTGAGATCTGCAGGCACCCATTATACCCATTATTACAGCCACCTTGAAGAAATGCAGGTATTTAATAATTTGTATATAACAGTTTGTGTTTTTTACCTTCGTTACAAGATATTTTTCATCTGGTGCCTTCTCGATAAACTCTTTTATATTTTCCGAAGATAAAGTTTTCGATTTTTTAGGTTTGTATGTCTCAGATTTGCGCTTCAAAAATGCTTGAAGTTTTTTATAGTTCTCAATATGTATATCGTGACGAATGACTAACGTACTTTTAAGCATTGAGTAGTAACTCCAAAGAGAAGAAGATGAATACTTTTCTGCAAGCATCACAAAATAACTTAATATAATATTTTCAGAAAAAGAAGTTGTATTTTTTTCTGCGCGCCATTTTAAAAACCTTTCATAAACACACTCATATTTGTGCCGCGATTTTTGTGGTAGAAGATTTTCTATTGCACTCGTTGCGATATTGCGAATGTCAGGTGGCGTGCAGGTCATTTCATTCTCTTCTTCCAACATTTTAAATAACTTTCTGTCACAAAAAACTGCTTGAACAATCACAGATTTCACTACTAGTTCCGACTAAATAATTAGCGGTTTGTTTTTGTTGTCAGCTGATTTGGCTTGTTTGGTTATATTGCTGCGGTTACGGCACACAATTGCCAACATAAAAGTGGTGGAACAGATAAAATTCCAATATTTTCAATTTTGATTGGTTCCAATCCCAATGGATAAAAAATTCTGTCAATTTTACCCATGGGTGAAAACCAATCAGAGACTTCTTTTAATTTGTCGATGGATAAAATGAAAATTTACAGTGGAACTTTCTCAACAGTAATGGTTATATTATTTGATGATCGTAGATAAATATTATTTATTTCCAACTCTATAACTCGCTTATGGTTGGTCCTACATGAAAAATGCAAATAACGATTTTGTAGGAAATTTTATCAGCATTAATTTTGAAATAAAGATAAAAATTAATTGGAATAACAGTTTTCGAGATATAAGCAAAAAACCAATAAGAAAACTGTAACTGTTACTGGACAAAAATGTAATTCAGTTTTGAATGTTTGAGACGAAGACGAAAATGCAGCATTTAAAATCGACTCTGAAGACTTCAGTGAATTTTATGTCATCTCCTTTTTCTTCTAATAAACTATTGGACCCAATAAATTAAGTGTATTTTAAATCCCAAGACGTTTTCTGTTAAAACACTTTTTTTTAAATATTAATTATTTTCAAACTTATATCTCGCTTATGGTTAGTCCTACATGAAAAATGCAAATTACTATTTTGTAGGAAATTTTATCAGCTTTAATTTTAGTAAAAAGATAAAAATTGATAGGAGTAACTGTTTTCGAGATATAAGCAAGAAACCAAAAAACTGTTACGTTAATTAAGCGCTTGCATATAAGCAAATTTAGTACTAAAAACAACTCTGAAGACTTTGGTAACTTTATGTCTTCTCCTTTTTCCTCTACTAAAGTGTTAGACCCAATTAATTTAGTTTAATATCGGTTTTTCAAACATTTTATTTTAAAGCAAATTTTTGTTAAAGATTATTTATATCCAACTCTATAACTCGCTTATGGTTGGTCCTACAAGAAAAATGCAAATAACGATTTTGTTGGAAATTTTATCAGCTTCAATTTTGGAAGAAAGATAAAAATTGATAGCAGTAACAGTTTTTGAGATATAAGCAAAAAACCAATAAGAAAACTGTAACTCTTACTGAACAAAAATGTAATTCAGTTTTCAATGTTTGAGACGAAGACGAAAATGCAGCATTTAAAATCGACTCTGAAGACTTCAGTGACTTTTATGTCACCTCCTTTTTCTTCTAATAAAGTATTGGACCCAATAAATTAAGTGTATTTTAAATCCCAAGACATTTTCTGTTAAAACACTTTTTTTTCAAATATTAATTATTTTCAAACTTATATCTCGCTTATGGTTAGTCCTACATGAAAAATGCAAATTACTATTTTGTGGGAAATTTTATCAGCTTTAATTTTAGTAGAAAGATAAAAATTGATAGGAGTAACTGTTTTCGAGATATAAGCAAGAAACCAAAAAACTCTTACGTTAATTAAGCGCTTGCATATAAGCAAATTTAGTGCAAAAAACAACTCTGAAGACTTTGGTGACTTTATGTCTTTTTTTTTCTCTACTAAAGTGTTAGACCCAATTAATTTAGTTTAATATTGGTTTTTCAAACATTTTATTTTAAAGCAAATTTTTGTTAAAGATTATTTATATCCAACTCTATAACTCGCTTATGGTTGGTCCTACAAGAAAAATGCAAATAACGATTTTGTAGGAAATTTTATCAGCTTTAATTTTGAAAGAAAGATAAAAATTGATAGGAGTAACAGTTTTCGAGATATAAGCAAAAAACCAATAAGAAAACTGTAACTGTTACTGAGCAAAAATGTAATTCAGTTTTCAATGTTTGAGACGAAGATGAAAATGCAGCATTTAAAATCGACTCTGAAGACTTCAGTGACTTTTATGTCACCTCCTTTTTCTTCTAATAAAGTATTGGACCCAATAAATTAAGTGTATTTTAAATCCCAAGACATTTTCTGTTAAAACACTTTTTTTTTAAATATTAATTATTTTCAAACTTATATCTCGCTTATGGTTAGTCCTACATGAAAAATGCAAATTACTATTTTGTAGGAAATTTTATCAGCTTTAATTTTAGTAAAAAAATAAAAATTGATAGGAGTAACTGTTTTCGAGATATAAGCAGGAAACCAAAAAACTGTTACCTTAATTAAGCGCTTGCATATAAGCAAATATAGTACTATTAGCATTATTATTATTAATGTTATTGTTATTAATATGACGACTAAAGACGACTCTGAAACCTTTAGTGACTTTTATGTTTTTTCCATTTTCCTCTACTAAAGTGTTAGACACAATTAATTTAGTTTAATTTCAGTTTTTCAAACATTTAATTTTAAAGCAAATTTTTGTTAAAGATTATTTATATCTAACTCTTTAACTCGCTTACGGTATGTCCTACAAAAGAAATGCATGTAACTATTTTGTAGGAAATTTTATCAGCTTTAATTTTGAAAGAAAGATAAAAATTGATAAGAGTAAATGTTTTCGAGATATAAGCAAAAAACCAAAGTGAAAACTGTTACAGTTACTGAACAAAAATGTAATTCAGTTTTCAATGTTTGAGACGAAGACGAAAATGCATCATTTACAAACGACTCTAAAAACTTCAGTGACATTTCTGTCACCTCCTTTTTCTTCTAATAAAGTATTAGACCCAATAAATTAAGTGTATTTTAAATCACAAGACATTTTCTGTTAAAGGACATTTTTTTTTAAATATTAGTTATTATCAAACTTATATCTCGCTTATGGTTAGTCCTACATGAAAAATGCAAATTACTATTTTGTAGGAAATTTTATCAGCTTTAATTTTGGAATAAAGATAAAAATTGATAGGAGTAACAGTTTTCGAGATATAAGCAAAAAACCAATAAGAAAACTGTAACTGTTACTGAACAAAAATGTAATTCAGTTGTCAATGTTTGAGACGAAGACGAAAATGCAGCATTTAAAATCGACTCTGAAGACTTCAGTGACTTTTATGTCACCTCCTTTTTCTTCTAATAAACTATTGGACCCAATAAATTAAGTGTATTTTAAATCCCAAGACATTTTCTGTTAAAACACTTTTTTTTTTAAATATTGATTATTTTCAAACTTATATCTCGCTTATGGTTAGTCCTACATGAAAAATGCAAATTACTATTTTGTAGGAAATTTTATCAGCTTTAATTTTAGTAAAAAGATAAAAATTGATAGGAGTAACTGTTTTCGAGATATAAGCAGGAAACCAAAAAACTGTTACCTTAATTAAGCGCTTGTATATAAGCAAATATAGTACTATTAGCATTATTATTATTAATGTTATTGTTATTAATATGACGACTAAAGACGACTCTGAAACCTTTAGTGACTTTTATGTTTTTTCCATTTTCCTCTACTAAAGTGTTAGACACAATTAATTTAGTTTAATTTCAGTTTTTCAAACATTTAATTTTAAAGCAAATTTTTGTTAAAGATTATTTATATCTAACTCTTTAACTCGCTTACGGTATGTCCTACAAAAGAAATGCATGTAACTATTTTGTAGGAAATTTTATCAGCTTTAATTTTGAAAGAAAGATAAAAATTGATAAGAGTAAATGTTTTCGAGATATAAGCAAAAAACCAAAGTGAAAACTGTTACAGTTACTGAACAAAAATGTAATTCAGTTTTCAATGTTTGAGACGAAGACGAAAATGCATCATTTACAAACGACTCTAAAAACTTCAGTGACATTTCTGTCACCTCCTTTTTCTTCTAATAAAGTATTAGACCCAATAAATTAAGTGTATTTTAAATCATAAGACATTTTCTGTTAAAGGACATTTTTTTTTAAATATCAATTATTTTCAAACTTATATCTCGCTTATGGTTAGTCCTACATGAAAAATGCAAATAACTATTTTGTAGGAAATTTTATCAGCTTTAATTTTAGTGAAAAGATAAAAATTGATAGAAGTAACTGTTTTCGAGATATAAGCAAGAAACCAAAAAACTGTTACCTTAATTAAGGGCTTGCATATAAGCAAATTTAGTACTAAAAACAACTCTGAAGACTTTGGTGACTTTTATGTCCTCTTTTTTTTCTCTACTAAAGTGTTAGACACAATTAATTTAGTTTAATTTCGGTTTTTCAAACATTTTATTTTAAAGCAAATTTTTGTTGAAGATAAAGAAACCAAAAAACTGTTACCTTAATTAAGCGCTTGCGTATAAGCAAATTTAATAATATTAGTATTATTAATATTAATGTTATTGCTATTAACATAACGACTAAAACGACTCTCAAGACTTTGGTGACTTTTATGTCTTCTCCTTTTTCCTCTACTAAAGTGTTAGTCTTAATTTAGTTTAATTTCGGTTTTTCAAACATTTTATTTTAAAGCAAATTTTTGTTAAAGATTATTTATATCCAACTCTATAACTCGCTTATGGTTGGTCCTACAAAAAAATGCAAATAACTATTTTGTAGGAAATTTTATCAGCTTTAATTTTGAAAAAAAGATAAAAATTGATTGGAGTAACTGTTTTCGAGATATAAGCAAGAAACCAAAAAACTGTTACCTTAATTAAGCGTTTGCATATAAGCAAATTTAGTACTATTAGTATTATTATTATTAATGTTATTGTTATTAATATGACGACTAAAGACGACTCTGAAACATTTAGTGACTTTTATGTCTTCTCCTTTTTCCTCTACTAAAGTGTTAGACACAATTAATTTAGTTTAATTCCGGTTTATCAAGCATTTTATTTTAAAGCAAATTTTTGTTAAATATTATTTATATCCAACTCTATAACTCGTTTATGCTTGGTCCTACAAGAAAAATGTAAATAACTATTTTGTAGGAAATTTTATCAGCTTTAATTTTGAAAGAAAGATAAAATTTGATAGGAGGAACTGTTTTCGAGATATAAGCAAAAAACCAATAAGAAAACTGTAACTGTTACTGAACAAAAATGTAATTCAGTTTTCAATGTTTGAGATTAAGACAAAAATGCAGCATTTAAAAACGACTCTGAAGACTTCAGTGACTTTTATGTCACCTCCTTTTTCTTCTAATAAAGTATTGGACCCAATAAATTAAGTGTATTTAAAATCACAAGACATTTTCTGTTAAAACACTTTTTTTAATTATTAATTATTTTCAAACTTATATCTCGCTTATGGTTAGTTCTACATGAAAAATGCAAATAACTATTTTGT
>NW_026986637.1:90000-137500 GCF_031307605.1 Tribolium castaneum | reverse complement strand
CAGCTAATCCTATTCGTTTCATTGCTTAAAATAGACAAAATTGTTAATAAATCTAACAAAAACGCTGTATTCTAGCACAAAATACTAATTACATTATAGTTTCGACGAGAATAGCTTATTTGGAATGATTCATGCTTCCAAACGAGTAAATTTTTATTAAACAGATGCCAAACATCATGATTTGTCCTATAAAGACATTTTATATTGCAGTTTGTATTAAAACAAAATATTTTCGTTGATTCTTTGTTAGAAGCAGCAAACCTAACATTAAAGAATCTGAAAACTTTGTATTCGGACACAAACCACCGAATTTTGTATCAGTTTAGACAAAAACCGTTGATTTTCGACAATATTTTGCTTTGAACAAGAAAACTTATATCAAACTGACTAAAAACGTCTTATTTTAACACAAAACAAAAGATTTGCGTTATAGTCTTAACGAGAGCTGTTAATTTCAAACGGTTCTATGCTTTGAAACGAGTAAACTTTTACTGTACAGAGGAAAAACATCTTATTTCGCCTTTTAAAAACGATTCATGCCACAGTTTGGATAAAAACCAATTATTTTCGTTAATTCATTGTTACAAACATGAAACCTTATATCAAAGTAACTGAAAACCCCTTATTCAAGCACAGAAATTCGAATTACGTTTCAGTCTGGACAAAAACTGCTTACTTTAGACGATCCTTTGTTTTGAATACAAAAACTTACATTAAAAAGATTAAAAACGTTTTATTCTGGCTGAAAACTGCAAATTATATATTACTCTAGATAAAAGAAATTTATCCTGATTACTCCTTTACTTAGAATAGAGTAAACTTGTATAAAACTTAATGAAAACTTTAAATTTCGTCTCAAAGAAATAATTTACGTTATAGTTTTGACCAGCACTGTTTATTTCAAACGATTTTATGATTCGAAACTAATGAACTTTTATGGGGCAGATGCAAAACCACATATTACCATATAAAGCGTTGTTTTAAAGCAAATTATTACCTTTTGCAACAAGAAATTTTACGTCAAAGAAACTGAAAACTTCGTATCCATACATAAATATCGAATTACGTATCAGTTTAAGCAAATACAGCTTATTTTAAACGATTCCTTGCTATAAACAACAAAAATTTTATCAAGCATATTGAAAACGTCTTATTCTCGAAAATAAGAGCAAATTATGTATCAGTTTTAACAAAAGCGGATTACTCTGTTTGATTCTATGCTTAGAGTAGAGTAAACTACTATAAAACGTAATAAAAACTTTATATTCAAGCTCAAAAGAACAAATTACGTTATAGTTTTGACTAAAAAAAAATATTTCGGACGATTACATACTTCGAAGTAAGCAAACTTTAATTGAACAAGTGCAAAGCTAATACTTTGCTTTAAAATAACAATTTATGTGGTAATATGGTATTTTGCATCTGTCCTATAAAAGTTTACTCGTTTCGCTTCATTGAATCATTTGAAATAAATTATTTTGACACAACAACAACGAAAATAATTTGTTTTTGTTTAAACTGTAACATAAGTCGCTTTTATAATACGAACTAAGACGTTTGGCTTCTGTTTAGTGAAAGTTTTCTCGTTTGGGGGCATAAAATCGTTTGAAATTAAGAGTTCTGGTCAAAACTATAACGTAAATTATTTCTTTGTATCACTTTAAAGATTTGCGTTATAGTCTTGACGAGAACTGTTAATTTCAAACGATTCTATGCTTTGAAACCAGTATACTTTAACTGAACAGAGGCAAAACGTCTAATTTCGCCTTTAAAAAACGATTTATGTCACAGAAAGTCAAATTACGTTTCAGTCTAGACACAAATTGCTTATTTTAGACGATTCTTTCTTTTGAACACGAAAACTTACATTAAAAAGATTAAAAACGTCTTATTCTGGCTCAAAACTGCAAATTATGTATTACTTTGGATAAAAGTAGTTTATCCTGATTACTCCTTTCCTTAGAATAGAGCAAACTTGTATAAAACTTAATGAAAACTTTAAATTTCGTCTCAAAGAAATAATTTACGTTATAGTTTTGATCAGAACTGTTAATTTGAAACGATTTTATGCCCCCAAACGAGAAAACTTTCACTAAACAGATGCCAAACGTCTTAGTTCGTTTTATAAAAACGACATGTTACAGTTTGAACAAAAAAATTATTTTCGTTGTGTCAAAATAATTTATTTCGAATGATTCAATGGAGCAAAACGAGTAAACTTTTATAGGACAGATGCAAAATACCATATTACCACATAAATCGTTATTTTAAAGCAAAGTATTAGCTTTTGCACTTGTTCAATTAAAGTTTGCTTACTTCGAAGTATGTAGTCGTCCGAAATAATTTTTTTTTGTCAAAACTATAACGTAATTTGTTCTTTTGAGCTTGAATATAGAGTTTTCATTACGTTTTATAGTAGTTTACTCTACTCTAAGCATAGAATCAAACAGAGTAATCCGCTTTTGTTAAAACTGATACATAATTTGCTCTTATTTTCGAGAATAAGACATTTTCAATATGTTTGATAAAATTTTTCTTGTTTATAGCAAGGAATCGTTTAAAATAAGCTGTATTAGCCTAAACTGATACGTAATTCGATATTTGTGCATGAATACGATGTTTTCAGTTTCTTTGACGTGAAATTTCTTGTTGCAGTTCATTAGTTTCAAATCATAAAATCGTTTGAAATAAACAGTGCTGGTCAAAACTATAACGTAAATTATTTCTTTGAGACGAAATTTAAAGTTTTCATTAAGTTTTATACAAGTTTACTCTATTCTAAGTAAAGGAGTAATCAGGATAAATTGCTTTTATCTAGAGTAATATATAATTTGCAGTTTTCAGCCAGAATAAGACGTTTTTAATCTTTTTAATGTAAGTTTTTGTATTCAAAACAAAGGATCGTCTAAAGTAAGCAGTTTTTGTCTAGACTGAAACGTAATTCGAATTTCTGTGCCTGAGTAAGGGGTTTTCAGTTACTTTGATGTAAGGTTTCATGTTTGTAACAATGAATTAACGAAAATAATTGGTTTTTATCCAAACTGTGGCATGAATTGTTTTTAAAAGGCGAAATAAGATGTTTTTCCTCTGTACAGTGAAAGTTTACTCGTTTCAAAGCATAGAACCGTTTGAAATTAACAGCTCTCGTTAAGACTATAACGCAAATCTTTTGTTTTGTACTAAAATAAGACGTTTTTAGTCAGTTTGATATAAGTTTTCTTGTTCAAAGCAAAATATTGTCGAAAATCAACCGTTTTTGTCTAAACTGATACACATTTCGGTGGTTTGTGTCCGAATACAAAGTTTTCAGATTCTTTAATGTTAGGTTTGCTGCTTCTAACAAAGAATCAACGAAAATATTTTGTTCTAATACAAACTGCAATATAAAATGTCTTTATAGGACAAAACATGATGTTTGGCGTCTGTTTAATAAAAATTTACTCGTTTGGAAGCATAGAATCATTCCAAATAAGCTATTCTCGTCGAAACTATAATGTAATTAGTATTTTGTGCTAGAATACAGCGTTTTTGTTTGATTTATTAACAATTTTGTCTATTTTAAGCAATGAAACGAATAGGATTAGCTGCCTTTATCCAAAGTGATACATAAATTGCTCTTTTATGCCAGATTAATACGTTTTTAGTCTGTTCGATGTATGTTTTCATGTTCAAAGCAAAAGATCGTCTAAAATAAGCCGTTTTTGTTTGAACTGATGAACAATTCAGACTGAGAGTCAACAAAAATAATTTGTTTTAATCCAAACTGATACTTTTTGACCCTATAAGAGTCCTATAAGAGTCCGAGAAACGCCGTTCTCGTCAAGTCTATAACGTAATTCGTTTTTTTGTGTCAGAATACGACGTTTTCTGTCTGTTTAATATAATTTTTTAATAATAATAATAATAATAATAACAATAATAATAATAATAATAATAATAATAATAATAATAATAATAATAATAATAATAATAATAATAATAATAATAATAATAATAATAATAATAATAATAATAATAATAATAATAATAATAATAATAGTAATAAATAATAATAATAATAATAATAATAAAAATAATAACAGTAATAAAAGTAAGTTTAGTTTTCTAAGCAAAAATGAAGCTTATTTTGTGTGTTATATGAGCGTTTTCTCATTTCTATGCAAAAGAGATCATCTGTAATCTGTGTTTTTAGGCAAGAAATTGAATAAAATTAATAACTCATTTTAAAACTGGTATAAAAACATTTACTATACAAAAGTTAATAATAATAATAATAATAATAATAATAATAATAATAATAATAATAATAATAATAATAATAATAATAATAATAATAATAATAATAATAATAATAATAATAGTAATAATAACAATAATAATAGTAATAATAACATTAATAATAATAATAATAAAAATAATAATAATAGTAATAAAAGTAAGCTTAGTTTTCTAAGCAAAAATGAAGCTTATTTTGTGTTATATGAGCGTTTTCTCATTTCTATGCAAAAGAGATCATCTGTGATCTGTGTTTTTAGGCAAGAAATTGAATAAAATTAATAACTCATTTTAAAACTGGTATAAAAACATTTACTATACAAAAGTTAATAATAATAATAATAATGATAATAATAATAATAATAATAATAATAATAATAATAATAATAATAATAATAATAATAATAATAATAATAATTATAATAATAATAATAATAATGATAATAATACTTATAATAATGAATTTCTTTCTAAATTAAAGCTTAATTTTTCTAAGCAAAAATGATGCTTATTTTGTGTTATCTGAGCGTTTTCTCATTTCTATGCAAGAGATCATCTGTGATCTGTGTTTTTAGACAAGAAATTGTTTAAAATTAATAACTCATTTTAAAACTGGTATAAAAACATTTACTATACAAAAGTTATAATCGGTTTTTAATAATAATTATATTAATAATAATAATAATAATAATAGTAATAATAATAATAAAAATAATAGTAATAATAATAATAATAATAATAATAATAATAATAATAATAATAATAATAATAGTAATAGTAACATAAGTAATAATAATAATAATACTTTTAATAAGGAAAAATGGAGCTTATTTTGTGTGTTACATGAGCGTTTTCTCATTTCTATGCAAAAGATCATGTGTGATCTGTGTTTTTAGGCAATCTAAGCCATTTTATAGTTTTTAATATTTAACAAATATTTGCTTTAAAATAAAATGTTTGAAAAACTGAAATTAAACTAAATTAATTGTGTCTAACACTTTAGTAGAGGAAAAAGGAGGAGACATAAAAGTCACTAAAGTCTTAGAGTTGTCTTTAGTCGTCATATTAATAACAATAACATTTATAATAACAATACTAGTAGTACTAAATTTGCTTATATGCAAGCGCTTTATTAAGGTAACAGTTTTTTTGTTTTTTGCTTATATCTCGAAAACAGTTACTCCTATCAATTTTTACTTTTTCACCAAAATTAAAGGTGATAAAATTCCCTACAAAATAGTTATTTGCATTTTTCATGTAGAACTAACCATAAGCGAGATATAAGTTTGAAAATAATTAATAATTAAAAAAAAGTGTTTTAACAGAAAATGTCTTGTGATTTAAAATACACTTAATTTATTGGGTTTAATACTTTATTAGAAGAAAAAGAAGGTGACATAAAAGTCACTGAAGTCTTTAGAGTCGTTTTTAATTGCTGCATTTTTGTCTTCGTCTCAAACATTGAAAACTGAGTTACATTTTTGTTCAGTAACAGTTACAGTTTTCTTATTGGTTTTTTGCTTATATCTCGAAAACAGTTACTCCTATCAAATTTTATCTTTTTTTCAAAATTAAAGCTGATTAAATTTCCAACAAAATAGTTATTTGCATTTTTCTTGTAGGACCAAGCATAAGCGAGTTATAGAGATGGATATAAATAATATTTAACAAAAATTTGCTTTAAAATAAAATGTTTGAAATACTGAAATTAAACTAAATTTATTGTGTCTAACACTTTAGTAGAGGAAAAAGAAGAAGACATAAAAGTCACTAAAGGTTTCAGAGTCGTCTTTAATCGTCATATTAATAACAATAACATTAATAATAATAATACTAATAGTACTAAATTTGCTTATATGCAAACGCTTAATTAAGTTAACAGTTTTTTGGTTTCTTGCTTATATCTCGAAAACAGTTACTACTATCAATTTTTATCTTTTTACTAAAATTAAAGCTGATAAAATTTTCTACAAAATAGTAATTTGCATTTTTCATGTAGGACTAACCATAAGCGAGATATAAGTTTGAAAATAACTAATATTTAAAAAAAAGTGCTTTAACAGAAAATGTCTTGTGATTTAAAATACACTTAATTTATTGGGTCCAATACTTTATTAGAAGAAAAAGAAGGTGACATAAAAGTCACTGAAGTCTTCAGAGTCGATTTTAAATGCTGCATTTTCGTCTTCGTCTCAAACATTGAAAACTGAATTACATTTTTGTTCAGTAACAGTTACAGTTTTCTTATTGGTTTTTTGCTTATATCGCGAAAACTGTTACTCCTATTAATTTTTATCTTTCTTTCAAAATTAAAGCTGATAAAATTTCCAACAAAATCTTTATTTGCATTTTTCTTGTAGGACCAACCATAAGCGAGTTATAGAGTTGGATATAAATAATCTTTAACAAAAATTTGCTTTAAAATAAAATGTTTGAAAAACCGATATTAAACTAAATTAATTGGGTCTAACACTTTAGTAGAGGAAAAAGGAGAAGACATAAAGTCACCAAAGTCTTCAGAGTTGTTTTTAGTACTAAATTTGCTTATATGCAAGCGCTTAATTAAGGTAACAGTTTTTTGGTTTCTTGCTTATATCTCGAAAACAGTTACTCCTATAAATTTTTATCTTTTTACTAAAACTAAAGCTGATAAAATTTTTTGGTTTCTTGCTTATATCTCGAAAACAGTTACTCCTATCAATTTTTATCTTTTTACTAAAATTAAAGCTGATAAAATTTCCTACAAAATAGTTATTTGCATTTCTTTTGTAAGACTAACCATAAGCGAGTTATAGAGTTGGATATAAATAATCTTCAACAAAAATTTGCTTTAAAATAAAATGTTTGAAAAACCGAAATTAAACTAAATTAATTGAGTCTAACACTTTAGTATAGGAAAAAAGAGAAGACATAAAAGTCACCAAAGTCTTCAGAGTCGTTTTTAGTCGTCATTTTAATAACAATAACATTAATAATAATAATACTAATAGTACTAAATTTGCTTATATGCAAGCGCTTTATTAAGGTAACAGTTTTTTGGTTTCTTGCTAATTTCTCGAAAACAGTTACTCCTATCAATTTTTATCTTTTTACTAAAATTAAAGCTGATAAAATTTCCTACAAAATAGTTATTTGCATTTTTCTTGTAGGACCAAGCATAAGCGAGTTATAGAGATGGATATAAATAATATTTAACAAAAATTTGCTTTAAAATAAAATGTTTGAAATACTGAAATTAAACTAAATTAATTGTGTCTAACACTTTAGTAGAGAAAAAAGAAGAAAACATAAAAGTCACTAAAGGTTTCAGAGTCGTCTTTAATCGTCATATTAATAACAATAACATTAATAATAATACTAATAGTACTAAATTTGCTTATATGCAAACGCTTAATTAAGTTAACAGTTTTTTGGTTTCTTGCTTATATCTCGAAAACAGTTACTCCTATCAATTTTTATCTTTTTACTAAAATTAAAACTGATAAAATTTCCTACAAAATAGTAATTTGCATTTTTCATGTAGGACTAACCATAAGCGAGATATAAGTTTGAAAATAACTAATATTTAAAAAAAAGTGCTTTAACAGAAAATGTCTTGTGATTTAAAATACACTTAATTTATTGGGTCCAATACTTTATTAGAAGAAAAAGGAGGTGACATAAAAGTTACTGAAGTCTTTAGAGTCGATTTTAAATGCTGCATTTTCGTCTTCGTCTCAAACATTGAAAACTGAATTACATTTTTGTTCAGTAACAGTTACAGTTTTCTTATTGGTTTTTTGCTTATATCTTGAAAACTGTTACTCCTATCAATTTTTATCTTTCTTTCAAAATTAAAGCTGATAAAATTTCCTACAAAATCGTTATTAGCATTTTTCTTGTAGGACCAACCATAAGCGAGTTATAGAGTTGGATATAAATAATCTTTAACAAAAATTTGCTTTAAAATAAAATGTTTGAAAAACCGATATTAAACTAAATTAATTGGGTCTAACACTTTAGTAGAGGAAAAAGGAGAAGACATAAAGTCACCAAAGTCTTCAGAGTTGATTTTAGTACTAAATTTGCTTATATGCAAGCGCTTAATTAAGGTAACAGTTTTTTGGTTTCTTGCTTATATCTCGAAAACAGTTACTCCTATCAATTTTTATCTTTTTACTAAAATTAAAGCTGATAAAATTTCCTACAAAATAGTTATTTGCATTTCTTTTGTAAGACTAACCATAAGCGAGTTATAGAGTTGGATATAAATAATCTTCAACAAAAATTTGCTTTAAAATAAAATGTTTGAAAAACCGAAATTAAACTAAATTAATTGAGTCTAACACTTTAGTATAGGAAAAAAGAGAAGACATAAAAGTCACCAAAGTCTTCAGAGTCGTTTTTAGTCGTCATTTTAATAACAATAACATTAATAATAATAATACTAATAGTACTAAATTTGCTTATATGCAAGCGCTTTATTAAGGTAACAGTTTTTTGGTTTCTTGCTAATTTCTCGAAAACAGTTACTCTTATCAATTTTTATCTTTTTACTAAAATTAAAGCTGATAAAATTTCCTACAAAATAGTTATTTGCATTTTTCTTGTAGGACCAAGCATAAGCGAGTTATAGAGATGGATATAAATAATATTTAACAAAAATTTGCTTTAAAATAAAATGTTTGAAATACTGAAATTAAACTAAATTAATTGTGTCTAACACTTTAGTAGAGAAAAAAGAAGAAAACATAAAAGTCACTAAAGGTTTCAGAGTCGTCTTTAATCGTCATATTAATAACAATAACATTAATAATAATACTAATAGTACTAAATTTGCTTATATGCAAACGCTTAATTAAGTTAACAGTTTTTTGGTTTCTTGCTTATATCTCGAAAACAGTTACTCCTATCAATTTTTATCTTTTTAGTAAAATTAAAACTGATAAAATTTCCTACAAAATAGTAATTTGCATTTTTCATGTAGGACTAACCATAAGCGAGATATAAGTTTGAAAATAACTAATATTTAAAAAAAAGTGCTTTAACAGAAAATGTCTTGTGATTTAAAATACACTTAATTTATTGGGTCCAATACTTTATTAGAAGAAAAAGGAGGTGACATAAAAGTTACTGAAGTCTTTAGAGTCGATTTTAAATGCTGCATTTTCGTCTTCGTCTCAAACATTGAAAACTGAATTACATTTTTGTTCAGTAACAGTTACAGTTTTCTTATTGGTTTTTTGCTTATATCTTGAAAACTGTTACTCCTATCAATTTTTATCTTTTTTTCAAAATTAAAGCTGATAAAATTTCCTACAAAATCGTTATTAGCATTTTTCTTGTAGGACCAACCATAAGCGAGTTATAGAGTTGGATATAAATAATCTTTAACAAAAATTTGCTTTAAAATAAAATGTTTGAAAAACCGATATTAAACTAAATTAATTGGGTCTAACACTTTAGTAGAGGAAAAAGGAGAAGACATAAAGTCACCAAAGTCTTCAGAGTTGATTTTAGTACTAAATTTTCTTATATGCAAGCGCTTAATTAAGGTAACAGTTTTTTGGTTTCTTGCTTATATCTCAAAAACAGTTACCCCTATCAATTTTTATCTTTTTACTAAAATTAAAGCTGATAAAATTTCCTACAAAATAGTAATTTGCATTTTTCATGTAGGACTAACCATAAGCGAGATATAAGTTTGAAAATAATTAATATTTAAAAAAAAAGTGTTTTAACAGAAAATGTCTTGTGATTTAAAATACACTTAATTTATTGGGTCCAATAGTTTATTAGAAGAAAAAGGAGGTGACATAAAAGTCACTGAAGTCTTCAGAGTCGATTTTAAATGCTGCATTTTCGTCTTCGTCTCAAACATTGAAAACTGAATTACATTTTTGTTCAGTAACAGTTACAGTTTTCTTATTGGTTTTTTGCTTATATCTCGAAAACTGTTACTCCTATCAATTTTTATCTTTATTTCAAAATTAAAGCTGATAAAATTTCCTACAAAATCGTTATTTGCATTTTTCATGTAGGACCAACCATAAGCGAGTTATAGAGTTGGATATAAATAATATTTAACAAAAATTTGCTTTAAAATAAAATGTTTGAAAAACTGAAATTAAACTAATTTAATTGTGTCTAACACTTTAGTAGAGGAAAAAGAAAAAGACATAAAAGTCACTAAAGGTTTTAGAGTCGTCTTTAGTCGTCATATTAATAACAATAACATTAATGATAATAATACTAATAGTACTAAATTTGCCTATATGCAAACGCTTAATTAAGGTAACAGTGTTTTGGTTTCTTGCTTATATCTCGAAAACAGTTACTCCTATCAATTTTTATCTTTTTACTAAAATTAAAGCTGATAAAATTTCCTACAAAATAGTTATTTGCATTTCTTTTGTAAGACCAACCATAAGCGAGTTATAGAGTTGGATATAAATTATCTTCAACAAAAATTTGCTTTAAAATAAAATGTTTGAAAAACCGAAATTAAACTAAATTAATTGAGTCTAACACTTTAGTATAGGAAAAAGGAGAAGACATAAAAGTCACCAAAGTCTTGAGAGTCGTTTTTAGTCGTCATATTAATAACAATAACATTAATAATAATAATACTAATAGTACTAAATTTGCTTATATGCAAGCGCTTTATTAAGGTAACAGTTTTTTGGTTTCTTGCTTATATCTCGAAAACAGTTACTCCTATCAATTTTTATCTTTTTACTAAAATTAAAGCTGATAAAATTTCCTACAAAATAGTTATTTGCATTATTCTTGTAGGACCAAGCATAAGCGAGTTATAGAGATGGATATAAATAATATTTAACAAAAATTTGCTTTAAAATAAAATGTTTGAAATACTGAAATTAAACTAAATTAATTGTGTCTAACACTTTAGTAAAGGAAAAAGAAGAAGACATAAAAGTCACTAAAGGTTTCAGAGTCGTCTTTAATCGTCATATTAATAACAATAACATTAATAATAATAATACTAATAGTACTAAATTTGCTTATATGCAAACGCTTAATTAAGTTAACAGTTTTTTGGTTTCTTGCTTATATCTCGAAAACAGTTACTCCTATCAATTTTTAACTTTTTACTAAAATTAAAGCTGATAAAATTTCCTACAAAATTGTAATTTACATTTTTTATGTAGGACTAACCATAAGCGAGATATAAGTTTGAAAATAACTAATATTTAAAAAAAAGTGCTTTAACAGAAAATGTCTTGTTATTTAAAATACACTTAATTTATTGGGTCCAATACTTTATTAGAAAAAAAAGGAGGTGACATAAAAGTCACTGAAGTCTTCAGAGTCGATTTTAAATGCTGCATTTTCGTCTTCGTCTCAAACATTGAAAACTGAATTACATTTTTGTTCAGTAACAGTTACAGTTTTCTTATTGGTTTTTTGCTTATATCTCGAAAACTGTTACTCCTATCAATTTTTATCTTTTTTTCAAAATTAAAGCTGATAAAATTTCCTACAAAATCGTTATTTGCATTTTTCTTGTAGGACCAACCATAAGCGAGTTATAGAGTTGGATATAAATAATCTTTAACAAAAATTTGCTTTAAAATAAAATGTTTGAAAAACCGATATTAAACTAAATTAATTGGGTCTTACACTTTAGTAGAGGAAAAAGAAGACATAAAGTCACCAAATTCTTCAGAGTTGTTTTTAGTACTAAATTTGCTTATATGCAAGCGCTTAATTAACGTAACAGTTTTTTGGTTTCTTGCTTATATCTCGAAAACAGTTACTCCTATCAATTTTTATCTTTCTACTAAAATTAAAGCTGATAAAATTTCCTACAAAATAGTAATTTACATTTTTCATGTAGGACTAACCATAAGCGAGATATAAGTTTGAAAATAATTAATATTTGAAAAAAAAGTGTTTTAACAGAAAATGTCTTGTTATTTAAAATACACTTAATTTATTGGGTCCAATACTTTATTAGAAAAAAAAGGAGGTGACATAAAAGTCACTGAAGTCTTCAGAGTCGATTTTAAATGCTGCATTTTCGCCTTCGTCTCAAACATTGAAAACTGAATTACGTTTTTGTTCAGTAACAGTTACAGTTGTCTTATTGGTTTTTTGCTTATATCTCGAAAACTGTTACTCCTGTCAATTTTTATCTTTTTTTCAAAATTAAAGCTGATAAAATTTCCAACAAAATCGTTATTTGCATTTTTCTTGTAGGACCAACCATAAGCGAGTTATAGAGTTGGATATAAATAATATTTAACAAAAATTTGCTTTAAAATAAAATGTTTGAAAAACTGAAATTAAACTAGTTTAATTGTGTCTACCACTTTAGTAGAGGAAAAAGAAAAAAAAATAAAAGTCACTAAAGGTTTCAGAGTCGTCTTTAATCGTCATATTAATAACAATAACATTAATAATAATAATACTAATAGTACTGAATTTGCTTATATGCAAAAGCTTAATTAAGGTAACAGTGTTTTGGTTTCTTGCTTATATCTCGAAAACAGTTACTCCTATCAATTTTTATCTTATACTAAAATTAAAGCTGATAAAATTTTCTACAAAATAGTTATTTGCATTTCTTTTGTAAGACCAACCATAAGCGAGTTATAGAGTTGGATATAAATAATCTTCAACAAAAATTTGCTTTAAAATAAAATGTTTGAAAAACCGAAATTAAACTAAATTAATTGAGTCTAACACTTTAGTATAGGAAAAAGGAGAAGACATAAAAGTCACCAAAGTCTTGAGAGTCGTTTTTAGTCGTCATATTAATAACAATAACATTAATAATAATAATACTAATAGTACTAAATTTGCTTATATGCAAGCGCTTTATTAAGGTAACAGTTTTTTGGTTTCTTGCTTATATCTCGAAAACAGTTACTCCTATCAATTTTTATCTTTTTACTAAAATTAAAGCTGATAAAATTTCCTACAAAATAGTTATTTGCATTATTCTTGTAGGACCAAGCATAAGCGAGTTATAGAGATGGATATAAATAATATTTAACAAAAATTTGCTTTAAAATAAAATGTTTGAAATACTGAAATTAAACTAAATTAATTGTGTCTAACACTTTAGTAAAGGAAAAAGAAGAAGACATAAAAGTCACTAAAGGTTTCAGAGTCGTTTTTAATCGTCATATTAATAACAATAACATTAATAATAATAATACTAATAGTACTAAATTTGCTTATATGCAAACGCTTAATTAAGTTAACAGTTTTTTGGTTTCTTGCTTATATCTCGAAAACAGTTACTCCTATCAATTTTTAACTTTTTACTAAAATTAAAGCTGATAAAATTTCCTACAAAATAGTTATTTGCATTATTCTTGTAAGACCAAGCATAAGCGAGTTATAGAGATGGATATAAATAATATTTAACAAAAATTTGCTTTAAAATAAAATGTTTGAAATACTGAAATTAAACTAAATTAATTGTATCTAACACTTTAGTAGAGGAAAAAGAAAAAGACATAAAAGTCACTAATGGTTTCAGAGTCGTCTTTAGTCGTCATATTAATAACAATAACATTAATAATAATAATGCTAATAGTACTAAATTTGCTTATATGCAAACGCGTAATTAAGGTAACAGTGTTTTGGTTTCTTGCTTATATCTCGAAAACAGTTACTCCTATCAATTTTTATTTTTTCACCAAAATTAAAGCTGATAAAATTTCCTACAAAATAGTTATTTACATTTTTCATGTAGGACAAACCATAAGCGAGATATAAGTTTGAAAATAATTAATATTTAAAAAAAAAGTGTTAACAGAAAATGTCTTGGGATTTAAAATACACTTAATTTATTGGGTCCAATAGTTTATTAGAAGAAAAAGGAGGTGACATAAAAGTCACTGAAGTCTTCAGAGTCGATTTTAAATGCTGCATTTTCGTCTTCGTCTCAAACATTGAAAACTGAATTACATTTTTGTTCAGTAACAGTTACAGTTTTCTTATTGGTTTTTTGCTTATATCTCGAAAACTGTTACTCCTATCAATTTTTATCTTTATTTCAAAATTAAAGCTGATAAAATTTCCTACAAAATCGTTATTTACATTTTTCTTGTAGGACCAACCATAAGCGAGTTATAGAGTTGGATATAAATAATATTTAACAAAAATTTGCTTTAAAATAAAATGTTTGAAAAACTGAAATTAAACTAATTTAATTGTGTCTAACACTTTAGTAGAGGAAAAAGAAAAAGACATAAAAGTCACTAAAGGTTTCAGAGTCGTCTTTAGTCGTCATATTAATAACAATAACATTAATGATAATAATACTAATAGTACTAAATTTGCTTATATGCAAACGCTTAATTAAGATAACAGTGTTTTGGTTTCTTGCTTATATCTCGAAAACAGTTACTCCTATAAATTTTTATCTTTTTACTAAAACTAAAGCTGATAAAATTTTTTGGTTTCTTGCTTATATCTCGAAAACAGTTACTCCTATCAATTTTTATCTTTTCACTAAAATTAAAGCTGATAAAATTTCCTACAAAATAGTTATTTGCATTTTTCATGTAGGACAAACCATAAACGAGATATAAGTTTGAAAATAATTAATATTTAAAAAAAAAGTGTTAACAGAAAATGTCTTGGGATTTAAAATACACTTAATTTATTGGGTCCAATAGTTTATTAGAAGAAAAAGGAGGTGACATAAAAGTCACTGAAGTCTTCAGAGTCGATTTTAAATGCTGCATTTTCGTCTTCGTCTCAAACATTGAAAACTGAATTACATTTTTGTTCAGTAACAGTTACAGTTTTCTTATTGGTTTTTTGCTTATATCTCGAAAACTGTTACTTCTATCAATTTTTATCTTTATTTCAAAATTAAAGCTGATAAAATTTCCTACAAAATCGTTATTTGCATTTTTCTTGTAGGACCAACCATAAGCGAGTTATAGAGTTGGATATAAATAATATTTAACAAAAATTTGCTTTAAAATAAAATGTTTGAAAAACTGAAATTAAACTAATTTAATTGTGTCTAACACTTTAGTAGAGGAAAAAGAAAAAGACATAAAAGTCACTAAAGGTTTCAGAGTCGTCTTTAGTCGTCATATTAATAACAATAACATTAATGATAATAATACTAATAGTACTAAATTTGCTTATATGCAAACGCTTAATTAAGATAACAGTGTTTTGGTTTCTTGCTTATATCTCGAAAACAGTTACTCCTATAAATTTTTATCTTTTTACTAAAATTAAAGCTGATAAAATTTCCTACAAAATAGTTTGCATTTCTTTTGTAAGACCAACCATAAGCGAGTTATAGAGTTGGATATAAATAATCTTCAACAAAAATTTGCTTTAAAATAAAATGTTTGAAAAACTGAAATTAAACTAAATTAATTGAGTCTAACACTTTAGTATAGGAAAAAGGAGAAGACATAAAAGTCACCAAAGTCTTCAGAGTCGTTTTTAGTCGTCATTTTAATAACAATAACATTAATAATAAAAATACTAATAGTACTAAATTTGCTTATATGCAAGCGCTTTATTAAGGTAACAGTTTTTTGGTTTCTTGCTTATATCTCGAAAACAGTTACTCCTATCAATTTTTATCTTTTTACTAAAATTAAAGCTGATAAAATTTCCTACAAAATAATTATTTGCATTTTTCTTGTAGGACCAAGCATAAGCGAGTTATAGAGATGGATATAAATAATATTTAACAAAAATTTGCTTTAAAATAAAATGTTTGAAATACTGAAATTAAACTAAATTAATTGTGTCTAACACTTTAGTAGAGGAAAAAGAAGAAGACATAAAAGTCACTAAAGGTTTCAGAGTCGTCTTTAGTCGTCATATTATTAACAATAACATTAATAATAATAATACTATTAGTACTAAATTAGCTTATATGCAAACGCTTAATTAAGGTAACAGTTTTTTGGTTTCTTGCTTATATCTCGAAAACAGTTACTCCTATCAATTTTTATCTTTTTTTCAAAATTAAAGCTGATAAAATTTCCATCAAAATAGTTATTTGCATTTTTTTGTAAGACCAACCATAAGCAAGTTATAGAGTTGGATATAAATATTCTTAAACAAAAATTTGCTTTAAAATAAAATGTTTGTAAAACCGATATTAAACTAAATTAATTGGGTCTAACACTTTAGTAGAGAAAAAAGGAGAAGACATAAAAGTCACCAAAGTCTTCAGAGTTGTTTTTAGTACTAAATTTGCTTATATGCAAACGCTTAATTAAGGTAACGGTTTTTTGGTTTCTTGCTTATATCTCGAAAACAGTTACTCCTATCAATTTTTATCTTTTTTTCAAAATTAAAGCTGATAAAATTTCCTACAAAATAGTTATTTACATTTTTTTGTAAGACCAACCATAAGCAAGTTATAGAGTTGGATATAAATAATCATAAACAAAAATTTTCTTTAAAATAAAATGTTTGTAAAACCGATATTAAACTAAATTAATTGGGTCTAACACTTTAGTAGAGAAAAAAGGAGAAGACATAAAAGTCACCAAAGTCTTCAGAGTTGTTTTTAGTACTAAATTTGCTTATATGCAAGCGCTTATTTAAGGTAACAGTTTTTTGGTTTCTTGCTTATATCTCGAAAACAGTTACTCCTATCAATTTTTATGTTTTTACTAAAATTAAAGCTGATAAAATTTCCTACAAAATAGTAATTTGCATTTTTTATGTAGGACTAACCATAAGCAAGATATAAGTTTGAAAATAATTAATATTTAAAAAAAAAGTGCTTTAACAGAAAATGACTTGTGATTTAAAATACACTTAATTTATTGGGTCCAATACTTTATTAGAAGAAAAAAGAGGTGACAGAAAGGTCACTGAAGTTTTTAGAGTCGTTTGTAAATGATGCATTTTCGTCTTCGTCTCAAACATTGAAAACTGAATTACATTTTTGTTCAGTAACTGTAACAGTTTTCACTTTGGTTTTTTGCTTATATCTCGAAAACGTTTACTCTTATCAATTTTTATCTTTCTTTCAAAATTAAAGCTGATAAAATTTCCTACAAAATAGTTAAATGCATTTCTTTTGTAAGACCTACCGTAAGCGAGTTAAAGAGTTAGATATAAATAATCTTTAACAAAAATTTGCTTTAAAATTAAGTGTTTGAAAAACTGAAATTAAACTAAATTAATTGTGTCTAACACTTTAGTAGAGGAAAAAGGAAAAGACATAAAAGCCACTAAAGGTTTCAGAGTCGCCTTTAGTCGTCATATTAATAACAATAACATTAATAATAATAATACTAATAGTACTATATTTGCTTATATGCAAGCGCTTAATTAAGGTAACAGTTTTTTGGTTTCTTGCTTATATCTCGAAAACAGTTACTCCTATCAATTTTTATCTTTTTACTAAAACTAAAGCTGATAAAATTTCCTACAAAATAGTTATTTGCATTTTACATGTAGGACTAACCATAAGCGAGATATAAGTTTGATAATAATTAATATTTAAAAAAAAAGTGCTTTAAGAGAAAATGCCTTGTGATTTAAAAAAAAACATTTACTATACAAAAGTTATAATCGGTTTTTAATAATAATAATAATAATAGTAATAAAAGTAATAATAATAATAATAATAATAATAATAATAATAATACTTATAATAATGAATTTCTTTCTAAATTAAAGCTTAGTTTTTCTAAGGAAAAATGAAGCTTATTTTGTGTTATCTGAGCGTTTTCTCATTTCGATGCAAGAGATCATCTGTGATCTGTGTTTTTAGGCAAGAAATTGTCTAAAATTAAAAACTCATTTTAAAACTGGTATAAAAACATTTACTATACAAAAGTTATAGTCGGTTTTTAATAATAATAATATTACTAATTATTTTAATATTAATTTAGTTTAATTTCGGTTTTTCAAACATTTTGTTTTATATCAAATTTTTGTTAAAGATTATTTATATCCAACTCTATAACTCGCTTATAGTTGGTCCTACAAAAAAATGCAAAAAACTATTTTGAAAAAATTTTATCAGCTTTAATTTTGAAGGAAAGATAAAAATTGATAGAAGTAACTGTTTTCGAGATATAAGCAAAAAACCAAAGTGAAAACTGTAACAGTTACTAAACAAAAATGTAATTTAGTATTTAATGTTTGAGACGAAAACGAAAATGCAGCATTTACTGTCACCTCCTATTTCTTCTAATTAAGTATTGGACCCAATAAATTAAGTGTATTTTAAATCACAAGACATTTTCTGTTAAAGCACATTTTTTTTAATTATTAATTATTTTTAAACTTATATCTTGCTTATGGTTAGTTCTACATGAAAAATGCAAATAACGATTTTGAAGGAAATTTTATCAGCTTTAATTTTGGTGAAAAGTTAAAAACTGATAGGAGTAACTGTTTTCGAGATATAAGCAAACAACAAAAAAACTGTTACCTTAATTAAGCGCTTGCATATAAGCAAATTTAGTACTAATAGTATTGTTATTATTAATGTTATTGTTATTAATATGACGACTAAAGACGATTCTGAAGACTTTAGTGACTTTTATGTCTCCTCCTTTTTCCTCTACTAAAGTGTTAGACACAATTATTTTAGTTTAATTTCGGTTTTTCAAACATTTTATTTTAAAGCAAATTTTTGTTAAATATTAAAAACTATAAAATAGCTTAGATTGCCTAAAAACACAGATCACACATGATCTTTTGCATAGAAATGAGAAAACGCTCATGTAACACACAAAATAAGCTCTATTTTTTCTTATTAAAAGTATTATTAGTATTATTACTTATGTTACTATTACTATTATTATTATTATTATTATTATTACTATTATTATTATTATTATTATTATTATTATTATTATTATTATTATTATTATTAATATTATTATTATTAAAAACCGATTATAACTTTTGTATAGTAAATGTTTTTATACCAGTTTTAAAATAAGTTATTAATTTTAGACAATTTCTAGCCTAAAAACACAGATCACAGATGATCTCTTGCATAGAAATGAGAAAACGCTCAGATAACACAAAATAAGCATCATTTTTGCTTAGAAAAACTAAGCTTTAATTTAGAAAGAAATTCATTATTATAAGTATTATTATCATTATTATTATTATTATTATTATTATCATTATTATTATTATTATTATTATTAACTTTTGTATAGTAAATGTTTTTATACCAGTTTTAAAATGAGTTATTAATTTTATTCAATTTCTTGCCTAAAAACACAGATCACAGATGATCTCTTGCTTAGAAATGAGAAAACGCTCATATAACACACAAAATAAGCTTCATCTTTGCTTAGAAAACTAAGCTTACTTTTATTACTATTATTATTTTCATTATTATTATTATTATTATTATTACTATTATTATTATTATTATTATTATTATTATTATTATTATTATTAATAACTTATATTAAACAGACAGAAAACGTCGTATTCTGACACAAAAAAACGAATTACGTTATAGACTTGACGAGAGCGGCGTATCTCGGACTCTTATAGGACTCTTATAGGGTCAAAAAGTATCAGTTTGGATTAAAACAAATTATTTTTGTTGAGTCTCAGTCTGAATTGTTTATCAGTTCAAACAAAAACGGCTTATTTTAGACGATCTTTTGCTTTGAACAAGAAAACTTACATCGAACAGACTAAAAACGTATTAATCTGGCATAAAAGAGCAATTTATGTATCACTTTGGATAAAGGCAGCTAATCCTATTCGTTTAATTGCTTAAAATAGACAAAATTGTTAATAAATCTAACAAAAACGCTGTATTCTAGCACAAAATACTAATTACATTATAGTTTCGACAAGAATAGCTTATTTGGAATGATTCTATGCTTCCAAACGAGTAAATTTTTATTAAACAGATGCCAAACATCATGTTTTGTCCTATAATGACATTTTATATTGCAGTTTGTATTAAAACAAAATATTTTCGTTGATTCTTTGTTAGAAGCAGCAAACTTAACATTAAAGAATCTGAAAACTTTGTATTCGGACACAAACCACCGAATTTTGTATTAGTTTAGACAAAAACGGTTGATTTTCGACAGTATTTTGCTTTGAACAAGAAAACTTATATGACTGACTGACAGACTGACGTTGTTGTTGTGTCAAAATAATTTATTTCGAATGATTCAATAGAGCGAAACAAGTAAACTTTTATAGGACAGATGCAAAATACTATATTACCACATAAATCGTTATTTTAAAGCAAAGTATTAGCTTTTGCACTTGTTCAATTAAAGTTTGCTTACTTCGAAGTATGTAGTCGTCCGAAATAATTTTTTTTTGTCAAAACTATAACGTAATTTGTTCTTTTGAGCTTGAATATAGAGTTTTCATTACGTTTTATAGTAGTTTACTCTACTCTAAGCATAGAATCAAACAGAGTAATCCGCTTTTGTAAAACTGATACATAATTTGCTCTTATTTTCGAGAATAAGACATTTTCAATATGTTTGATAAAATTTTTCTTGTTTATAGCAAGGAATCGTTTAAAATAAGCAGTATTTGTCTAAACTGATACGTAATTCGATATTTGTGCATGGATACGATGTTTTCAGTTTCTTTGACGTGAAATTTCTTGTTGCAAAAGGTAATAATTTGCTTTAAAACAACGCTTTATATGGTAATATGTGGTTTTGCATCTGCCCCATAAAAGTTCATTAGTTTCGAATCATAAAATCGTTTGAAATAAACAGTGCTGGTCAAAACTATAACGTAAATTATTTCTTTGAGACGAAATTTAAAGTTTTCATTAAGTTTTATACAAGTTTACTCTATTCTAAGTAAAGGAGTAATCAGGATAAATTGCTTTTATCTAGAGTAATATATAATTTGCAGTTTTCAGCCAGAATAAGACGTTTTTAATCTTTTTAATGTAAGTTTTTGTATTCAAAACAAAGGATCGTCTAAAGTAAGCAGTTTTTGTCCAGACTGAAGCGTAATTCCAATTTCTGTGCCTGAATAAGGGGTTTTCAGTTACTTTGATGTAAGGTTTCATGTTTGTAACAATGAATTAACGAAAATAATTGGTTTTTATCCAAACTGTGGCATGAATCGTTTTTAAAAGGCGAAATAAGATGTTTTTCCTCTGTACAGTGAAAGTTTACTCGTTTCAAAGCATAGAACCGTTTGAAATTAACAGCTCTCGTTAAGACTATAACGCAAATCTTTTGTTTTGTACTAAAATAAGACGTTTTTAGTCAGTTTGATATAAGTTTTCTTGTTCAAAGCAAAATATTGTCGAAAATCAACCGTTTTTGTCTAAACTGATACAAAATTCGGTGGTTTGTGTCCGAATACAAAGTTTTCAGATTCTTTAATGTTAGGTTTGCTGCTTCTAACAAAGAATCAACGAAAATATTTTGTTTTAATACAAACTGCAATATAAAATATCTTTATAGGACAAAACATGATGTTTGGCGTCTGTTTAATAAAAATTTACTCGTTTGGAAGCATAGAATCATTCCAAATAAGCTATTCTCGTCGAAACTATAATGTAATTAGTATTTTGTGCTAGAATACAGCGTTTTTGTTTGATTTATTAACAATTTTGTCTATTTTAAGCAATGAAACGAATAGGATTAGCTGCCTTTATCCAAAGTGATACATAAATTGCTCTTTTATGCCAGATTAATACGTTTTTAGTCTGTTCGATGTATGTTTTCATGTTCAAAGCAAAAGATCGTCTAAAATAAGCCTTTTTTGTTTGAACTGATGAACAATTCAGACTGAGAGTCAACAAAAATAATTTGTTTTAATCCAAACTGATACTTTTTGACCCTATAAGAGTCCTATAAGAGTCCGAGATACGCCGTTCTCGTCAAGTCTATAACGTAATTCGTTTTTTGTGTCAGAATACGACGTTTTCTGTCTGTTTAATATAATTTTTTAATAATAATAATAATAATAACAATAATAATAATAATAATAATAATAATAATAATAATAATAATAATAATAATAATAATAATAATAATAATAATAATAATAATAATAATAGTAATAATAGTAATAATAATAATAATAATAATAATAATAATAGTAATAAAAGTAAGCTTAGTTTTCTAAGCAAAAATGAAGCTTATTTTGTGTGTTATATGAGCGTTTTCTCATTTCTATACAAGAGATCATCTGTGATCTGTGTTTTTAGGCAAGAAATTGAATAAAATTAATAACTCATTTTAAAACTGGTATAAAAACATTTACTATACAAAAGTTAATAATAATAATAATAATAATAATAGTAATAATAACAATAATAATAGTAATAATAATAGTAATAATAATAAAAATAATAATAATAGTAATAAAAGAAATAATAATAATAATAATAATAATAATAATAATAATAATAATAATAATGATAATAATACTTATAATAATGAATTTCTTTGTAAATTAAAGCTTAGTTTTTCTAAGCAAAAATGATGCTTATTTTGTGTTATCTGAGCGTTTTCTCATTTCTATGCAAGAGATCATCTGTGATCTGTTTTTTTAGGCAAGAAATTGTCTAAAATTAATAACTCATTTTAAAACTGGTATAAAAACATTTACTATACAAAAGTTATAATCGGTTTTTAATAATAATAATATTAATAATAATAATAATAATAATAATAATAATAATAATAGTAATAATAATAATAGAAATAATAGTAATAATAATAATAATAATAGTAGTAATAAAAGTAAGCTTAGTTTTCTAAGCAAAAATGAAGCTTATTTTGTGTTATATGAGCTTTTCTCATTTCTATGCAAAAGATCATGTGTGATCTGTGTTTTTAGGCAATCTAAGCCATTTGATAGTTTTTAGGCAAGAAATTGGCTAAAATTAATAACTCATTTTAAAACTGGTATAAAAACATTTACTATACAAAAGTTAATAATAATAATAATAATAATAATAATAATAATAATAATACTAATAATAATAATAATAATAACAATAATAATAATAATAATAATAATAATAGTAATAGTAACAAAAGTAATAACAATAATAATACTTTTAATAAGAAAAAATGGAGCTTATTTTGTGTGTTACATGAGCGTTTTCTCATTTCTATGCAAAAGATCATGTGTGATCTGTGTTTTTAGGCAATCTAAGCCATTTAATAGTTTTTAATATTTAACAAAAATTTGCATTAAAATAAAATGTTTGAAAAACTGAAATTAAACTAAATTAAGTGTGTCTAACACTTTAGTAGAGAAAAAAGGAGGAGACATAAAAGTCACTAAAGTCTTAGAGTTGTCTTTAGTCGTCATATTAATAACAATAACATTTATAATAACAATACTAGTAGTACTAAATTTGCTTATATGCAAGCGCTTAATTAAGGTAACAGTTTTTTTGTTTTTTGCTTATATCTCGAAAACAGTTACTCCTATCAATTTTTACTTTTTCACCAAAATTAAGGTGATAAAATTTCCTACAAAATAGTTATTTGCATTTTTCATGTAGAACTAACCATAAGCGAGATATAAGTTTGAAAATAATTAATAATTAAAAAAAAGTGTTTCAACAGAAAATGTCTTGTGATTTATAAAATACACTTAATTTATTGGGTCCAATACTGTATTAGAAGAAAAAGGAGGTGACATAAAAGTCACTGAAGTCTTCAGAGTCGTTTTTAAATGCTGCATTTTTGTCTTCGTCTCAAACATTGAAAACTGAATTACATTTTTGTTCAGTAACAGTTACAGTTTTCTTATTGGTTTTTTGCTTATATCTCGAAAACAGTTACTCCTATCAATTTTTATCTTTCTTTCAAAATTAAAGCTGATAAAATTTCCAACAAAATAGTTATTTACATTTTTCTTGTAGGACCAAGCATAAACGAGTTATAGAGTTGGATATAAATAATATTTAACAAAAATTTGCTTTAAAATAAAATGCTTGAAAAACCCGAATTAAACTAAATTAATTGTGTCTAACACTTTAGTAGAGGAAAATGGAGAAGACATAAAAGTCACTAAATGTTTCAAAGTCGTCTTTAGTCGTCATATTAATAACAATAACATTAATAATAATAATACTAATAGTACTAAATTTGCTTATATGCAAACGCTTAATTAAGGTAACAGTTTTTTGGTTTCTTGCTTATATCTCGAAAACAGTTACTCCTATCAATTTTTATCTTTTTTTCAAAATTAAAGCTGATAAAATTTCCTACAAAATAGTTATTTGCATTTTTTTGTAGGACCAACCATAAGCGAGTTATAGAGTTGGATATAAATAATCTTTAACAAAAATTTGCTTTAAAATAAAATGTTTGAAAAACCGAAATTAAACTAAATTAAGTGTGTCTAACACTTTAGTAGAGAAAAAAGGAGGAGACATAAAAGTCACTAAAGTCTTAGAGTTGTCTTTAGTCGTCATATTAATAACAATAACAAATTTTTGTTAAAGATTATTTATATCCAACTCTATAACTCGCTTATGGTTGGTCCTACAAAAAAATGCAAATAACTATTTTGTAGGAAATTTTATCAGCTTTAATTTTGAAAAAAAGATAAAAATTGATAGGAGTAACTGTTTTCGAGATATAAGCAAGAAACCAAAAAACTGTTACCTTAATTAAGCGTTTGCATATAAGCAAATTTAGTACTATTAGTATTATTATTATTAATGTTATTGTTATTAATATGACGACTAAAGACGACTTTGAAACATTTAGTGACTTTTATGTCTTCTCCATTTTCCTCTACTAAAGTGTTAGACACAATTAATTTAGTTTAATTCGGGTTTTTCAAGCATTTTATTTTAAAGCAAATTTTTGTTAAATATTATTTATATCCAACTCTATAACTCGTTTATGCTTGGTCCTACAAGAAAAATGTAAATAACTATTTTGTTGGAAATTTTATCAGCTTTAATTTTGAAAGAAAGATAAAAATTGATAGGAGTAACTGTTTTCGAGATATAAGCAAAAAACCAATAAGAAAACTGTAACTGTTACTGAACAAAAATGTAATTCAGTTTTCAATGTTTGAGACGAAGACAAAAATGCAGCATTTAAAAACGACTCTGAAGACTTCAGTGACTTTTATGTCACCTCCTTTTTCTTCTAATACAGTATTGGACCCAATAAATTAAGTGTATTTTATAAATCACAAGACATTTTCTGTTAAAACACTTTTTTTTAATTATTAATTATTTTCAAACTTATATCTCGCTTATGGTTAGTTCTACATGAAAAATGCAAATAACTATTTTGTAGGAAATTTTATCACCTTAATTTTGGTGAAAAAGTAAAAATTGATAGGAGTAACTGTTTTCGAGATATAAGCAAAAAACAAAAAAACTGTTACCTTAATTAAGCGCTTGCATATAAGCAAATTTAGTACTACTAGTATTGTTATTATAAATGTTATTGTTATTAATATGACGACTAAAGACAACTCTAAGACTTTAGTGACTTTTATGTCTCCTCCTTTTTTCTCTACTAAAGTGTTAGACACACTTAATTTAGTTTAATTTCAGTTTTTCAAACATTTTATTTTAATGCAAATTTTTGTTAAATATTAAAAACTATTAAATGGCTTAGATTGCCTAAAAACACAGATCACACATGATCTTTTGCATAGAAATGAGAAAACGCTCATGTAACACACAAAATAAGCTCCATTTTTTCTTATTAAAAGTATTATTATTGTTATTACTTTTGTTACTATTACTATTATTATTATTATTATTATTATTATTGTTATTATTATTATTATTATTAGTATTATTATTATTATTATTATTATTATTATTATTATTATTATTATTATTATTAACTTTTGTATAGTAAATGTTTTTATACCAGTTTTAAAATGAGTTATTAATTTTAGCCAATTTCTTGCCTAAAAACTATCAAATGGCTTAGATTGCCTAAAAACACAGATCACACATGATCTTTTGCATAGAAATGAGAAAAGCTCATATAACACAAAATAAGCTTCATTTTTGCTTAGAAAACTAAGCTTACTTTTATTACTACTATTATTATTATTATTATTACTATTATTTCTATTATTATTATTACTATTATTATTATTATTATTATTATTATTATTATTATTATTATTAATATTATTATTATTAAAAACCGATTATAACTTTTGTATAGTAAATGTTTTTATACCAGTTTTAAAATGAGTTATTAATTTTAGACAATTTCTTGCCTAAAAAAACAGATCACAGATGATCTCTTGCATAGAAATGAGAAAACGCTCAGATAACACAAAATAAGCATCATTTTTGCTTAGAAAAACTAAGCTTTAATTTACAAAGAAATTCATTATTATAAGTATTATTATCATTATTATTATTATTATTATTATTATTATTATTATTATTATTATTTCTTTTATTACTATTATTATTATTTTTATTATTATTATTATTATTATTACTATTATTATTGTTATTATTACTATTATTATTATTATTATTATTATTATTATTATTAACTTTTGTATAGTAAATGTTTTTATACCAGTTTTAAAATGAGTTATTAATTTTATTCAATTTCTTGCCTAAAAACACAGATCACAGATGATCTCTTGTATAGAAATGAGAAAACGCTCATATAACACACAAAATAAGCTTCATTTTTGCTTAGAAAACTAAGCTTACTTTTATTACTATTATTATTATTATTATTATTATTATTATTATTATTATTATTATTATTATTATTATTATTATTATTATTATTATTATTATTATTATTATTATTACTATTATTATTATTATTATTATTATTATTATTATTATTATTATTATTGTTATTATTATTATTATTATTAAAAAATTATATTAAACAGACAGAAAACGTCGTATTCTGACACAAAAAACGAATTACGTTATAGACTTGACGAGAACGGCGTATCTCGGACTCTTATAGGACTCTTATAGGGTCAAAAAGTATCAGTTTGGATTAAAACAAATTATTTTTGTTGACTCTCAGTCTGAATTGTTCATCAGTTCAAACAAAAAAGGCTTATTTTAGACGATCTTTTGCTTTGAACATGAAAACATACATCGAACAGACTAAAAACGTATTAATCTGGCATAAAAGAGCAATTTATGTATCACTTTGGATAAAGGCAGCTAATCCTATTCGTTTCATTGCTTAAAATAGACAAAATTGTTAATAAATCAAACAAAAACGCTGTATTCTAGCACAAAATACTAATTACATTATAGTTTCGACGAGAATAGCTTATTTGGAATGATTCTATGCTTCCAAACGAGTAAATTTTTATTAAACAGACGCCAAACATCATGTTTTGTCCTATAAAGACATTTTATATTGCAGTTTGTATTAAAACAAAATATTTTCGTTGATTCTTTGTTAGAAGCAGCAAACCTAACATTAAAGAATCTGAAAACTTTGTATTCGGACACAAACCACCGAATTTTGTATCAGTTTAGACAAAAACGGTTGATTTTCGACAATATTTTGCTTTGAACAAGAAAACTTATATCAAACTGACTAAAAACGTCTTATTTTAGTACAAAACAAAAGATTTGCGTTATAGTCTTAACGAGAGCTGTTAATTTCAAACGGTTCTATGCTTTGAAACGAGTAAACTTTCACTGTACAGAGGAAAAACATCTTATTTCGCCTTTTAAAAACGATTCATGCCACAGTTTGGATAAAAACCAATTATTTTCGTTAATTCATTGTTACAAACATGAAACCTTACATCAAAGTAACTGAAAACCCCTTATTCAGGCACAGAAATTGGAATTACGCTTCAGTCTGGACAAAAACTGCTTACTTTAGACGATCCTTTGTTTTGAATACAAAAACTTACATTAAAAAGATTAAAAACGTCTTATTCTGGCTGAAAACTGCAAATTATATATTACTCTAGATAAAAGCAATTTATCCTGATTACTCCTTTACTTAGAATAGAGTAAACTTGTATAAAACTTAATGAAAACTTTAAATTTCGTCTCAAAGAAATAATTTACGTTATAGTTTTGACCAGCACTGTTTATTTCAAACGATTTTATGATTCGAAACTAATGGACTTTTATGGGGCAGATGCAAAACCACATATTACCATATAAAGCGTTGTTTTAAAGCAAATTATTACCTTTTGCAACAAGAAATTTCACGTCAAAGAAACTGAAAACATCGTATCCATGCACAAATATCGAATTACGTATCAGTTTAGGCAAATACAGCTTATTTTAAACGATTCCTTGCTATAAACAAGAAAAATTTTATCAAACATATTGAAAATGTCTTATTCTCGAAAATAAGAGCAAATTATGTATCAGTTTTACAAAAGCGGATTACTCTGTTTGATTCTATGCTTAGAGTAGAGTAAACTACTATAAAACGTAATGAAAACTCTATATTCAAGCTCAAAAGAAAAAATTACGTTATAGTTTTGACAAAAAAAAATTATTTCGGACGACTACATACTTCGAAGTAAGCAAACTTTAATTGAACAAGTGCAAAAGCTAATACTTTGCTTTAAAATAACGATTTATGTGGTAATATAGTATTTTGCATCTGTCCTATAAAAGTTTACTTGTTTCGCTCTATTGAATCATTCGAAATAAATTATTTTGACACAACAACAACGTCAGTCTGTCAGTCAGTCATATAAGTTTTCTTGTTCAAAGCAAAATACTGTCGAAAATCAACCGTTTTTGTCTAAACTAATACAAAATTCGGTGGTTTGTGTCCGAATACAAAGTTTTCAGATTCTTTAATGTTAAGTTTGCTGCTTCTAACAAAGAATCAACGAAAATATTTTGTTTTAATACAAACTGCAATATAAAATGTCATTATAGGACAAAACATGATGTTTGGCATTTGTTTAATAAAAATTTACTCGTTTGGAAGCATAGAATCATTCCAAATAAGCTATTCTTGTCGAAACTATAATGTAATTAGTATTTTGTGCTAGAATACAGCGTTTTTGTTAGATTTATTAACAATTTTGTCTATTTTAAGCAATTAAACGAATAGGATTAGCTGCCTTTATCCAAAGTGATACATAAATTGCTCTTTTATGCCAGATTAATACGTTTTTAGTCTGTTCGATGTAAGTTTTCTTGTTCAAAGCAAAAGATCGTCTAAAATAAGCCGTTTTTGTTTGAACTGATAAACAATTCAGACTGAGACTCAACAAAAATAATTTGTTTTAATCCAAACTGATACTTTTTGACCCTATAAGAGTCCTATAAGAGTCCGAGATACGCCGCTCTCGTCAAGTCTATAACGTAATTCGTTTTTTTGTGTCAGAATACGACGTTTTCTGTCTGTTTAATATAAGTTAATAATAATAATAATAATAATAATAATAATAAAAATAATAATGATAGTAATAATAATAATAATAATAATAATGAAAATAATAATAGTAATAAAAGTAAGCTTAGTTTTCTAAGCAAAGATGAAGCTTATTTTGTGTGTTATATGAGCGTTTTCTCATTTCTAAGCAAGAGATCATCTGTGATCTGTGTTTTTAGGCAAGAAATTGAATAAAATTAATAACTCATTTTAAAACTGGTATAAAAACATTTACTATACAAAAGTTAATAATAATAATAATAATAATAATGATAATAATAATAATAATAATAATAATGATAATAATACTTATAATAATGAATTTCTTTCTAAATTAAAGCTTAGTTTTTCTAAGCAAAAATGATGCTTATTTTGTGTTATCTGAGCGTTTTCTCATTTCTATGCAAGAGATCATCTGTGGTCTGTGTTTTTAGGCTAGAAATTGTCTAAAATTAATAACTTATTTTAAAACTGGTATAAAAACATTTACTATACAAAAGTTATAATCGGTTTTTAATAATAATAATATTAATAATAATAATAATAATAATAATAATAATAATAATAATAATAATAATAGTAATAATAATAATAATAATAATAATAATAGTAATAGTAACATAAGTAATAATACTAATAATACTTTTAATAAGAAAAAATAGAGCTTATTTTGTGTGTTACATGAGCGTTTTCTCATTTCTATGCAAAAGATCATGTGTGATCTGTGTTTTTAGGCAATCTAAGCCATTTTATAGTTTTTAATATTTAACAAAAATTTGCTTTAAAATAAAATGTTTGAAAAACCGAAATTAAACTAAAATAATTGTGTCTAACACTTTAGTAGAGGAAAAAGGAGGAGACATAAAAGTCACTAAAGTCTTCAGAATCGTCTTTAGTCGTCATATTAATAACAATAACATTAATAATAACAATACTATTAGTACTAAATTTGCTTATATGCAAGCGCTTAATTAAGGTAACAGTTTTTTTGTTGTTTGCTTATATCTCGAAAACAGTTACTCCTATCAGTTTTTAACTTTTCACCAAAATTAAAGCTGATAAAATTTCCTTCAAAATCGTTATTTGCATTTTTTATGTAGAACTAACCATAAGCAAGATATAAGTTTAAAAATAATTAATAATTAAAAAAAATGTGCTTTAACAGAAAATGTCTTGTGATTTAAAATACACTTAATTTATTGGGTCCAATACTTAATTAGAAGAAATAGGAGGTGACAGTAAATGCTGCATTTTCGTTTTCGTCTCAAACATTAAATACTAAATTACATTTTTGTTTAGTAACTGTTACAGTTTTCACTTTGGTTTTTTGCTTATATCTCGAAAACAGTTACTTCTATCAATTTTTATCTTTCCTTCAAAATTAAAGCTGATAAAATTTTTTCAAAATAGTTTTTTGCATTTTTTTGTAGGACCAACTATAAGCGAGTTATAGAGTTGGATATAAATAATCTTTAACAAAAATTTGATATAAAACAAAATGTTTGAAAAACCGAAATTAAACTAAATTAATATTAAAATAATTAGTAATATTATTATTATTAAAAACCGACTATAACTTTTGTATAGTAAATGTTTTTATACCAGTTTTAAAATGAGTTTTTAATTTTAGACAATTTCTTGCCTAAAAACACAGATCACAGATGATCTCTTGCATCGAAATGAGAAAACGCTCAGATAACACAAAATAAGCTTCATTTTTCCTTAGAAAAACTAAGCTTTAATTTAGAAAGAAATTCATTATTATAAGTATTATTATTATTATTATTATTATTATTATTATTACTTTTATTACTATTATTATTATTATTATTAAAAACCGATTATAACTTTTGTATAGTAAATGTTTTTTTTTAAATCACAAGGCATTTTCTCTTAAAGCACTTTTTTTTTAAATATTAATTATTATCAAACTTATATCTCGCTTATGGTTAGTCCTACATGTAAAATGCAAATAACTATTTTGTAGGAAATTTTATCAGCTTTAGTTTTAGTAAAAAGATAAAAATTGATAGGAGTAACTGTTTTCGAGATATAAGCAAGAAACCAAAAAACTGTTACCTTAATTAAGCGCTTGCATATAAGCAAATATAGTACTATTAGTATTATTATTATTAATGTTATTGTTATTAATATGACGACTAAAGGCGACTCTGAAACCTTTAGTGGCTTTTATGTCTTTTCCTTTTTCCTCTACTAAAGTGTTAGACACAATTAATTTAGTTTAATTTCAGTTTTTCAAACACTTAATTTTAAAGCAAATTTTTGTTAAAGATTATTTATATCTAACTCTTTAACTCGCTTACGGTAGGTCTTACAAAAGAAATGCATTTAACTATTTTGTAGGAAATTTTATCAGCTTTAATTTTGAAAGAAAGATAAAAATTGATAAGAGTAAACGTTTTCGAGATATAAGCAAAAAACCAAAGTGAAAACTGTTACAGTTACTGAACAAAAATGTAATTCAGTTTTCAATGTTTGAGACGAAGACGAAAATGCATCATTTACAAACGACTCTAAAAACTTCAGTGACCTTTCTGTCACCTCCTTTTTCTTCTAATAAAGTATTGGACCCAATAAATTAAGTGTATTTTAAATCACAAGTCATTTTCTGTTAAAGCACTTTTTTTTTAAATATTAATTATTTTCAAACTTATATCTTGCTTATGGTTAGTCCTACATAAAAAATGCAAATTACTATTTTGTAGGAAATTTTATCAGCTTTAATTTTAGTAAAAACATAAAAATTGATAGGAGTAACTGTTTTCGAGATATAAGCAAGAAACCAAAAAACTGTTACCTTAAATAAGCGCTTGCATATAAGCAAATTTAGTACTAAAAACAACTCTGAAGACTTTGGTGACTTTTATGTCTTCTCCTTTTTTCTCTACTAAAGTGTTAGACCCAATTAATTTAGTTTAATATCGGTTTTACAAACATTTTATTTTAAAGAAAATTTTTGTTTATGATTATTTATATCCAACTCTATAACTTGCTTATGGTTGGTCTTACAAAAAAATGTAAATAACTATTTTGTAGGAAATTTTATCAGCTTTAATTTTGAAAAAAAGATAAAAATTGATAGGAGTAACTGTTTTCGAGATATAAGCAAGAAACCAAAAAACCGTTACCTTAATTAAGCGTTTGCATATAAGCAAATTTAGTACTAAAAACAACTCTGAAGACTTTGGTGACTTTTATGTCTTCTCCTTTTTTCTCTACTAAAGTGTTAGACCCAATTAATTTAGTTTAATATCGGTTTTACAAACATTTTATTTTAAAGCAAATTTTTGTTTAAGAATATTTATATCCAACTCTATAACTTGCTTATGGTTGGTCTTACAAAAAAATGCAAATAACTATTTTGATGGAAATTTTATCAGCTTTAATTTTGAAAAAAAGATAAAAATTGATAGGAGTAACTGTTTTCGAGATATAAGCAAGAAACCAAAAAACTGTTACCTTAATTAAGCGTTTGCATATAAGCTAATTTAGTACTAATAGTATTATTATTATTAATGTTATTGTTAATAATATGACGACTAAAGACGACTCTGAAACCTTTAGTGACTTTTATGTCTTCTTCTTTTTCCTCTACTAAAGTGTTAGACGCAATTAATTTAGTTTAATTTCAGTATTTCAAACATTTTATTTTAAAGCAAATTTTTGTTAAATATTATTTATATCCATCTCTATAACTCGCTTATGCTTGGTCCTACAAGAAAAATGCAAATAATTATTTTGTAGGAAATTTTATCAGCTTTAATTTTAGTAAAAAGATAAAAATTGATAGGAGTAACTGTTTTCGAGATATAAGCAAGAAACCAAAAAACTGTTACCTTAATAAAGCGCTTGCATATAAGCAAATTTAGTACTATTAGTATTTTTATTATTAATGTTATTGTTATTAAAATGACGACTAAAAACGACTCTGAAGACTTTGGTGACTTTTATGTCTTCTCCTTTTTCCTATACTAAAGTGTTAGACTCAATTAATTTAGTTTAATTTCAGTTTTTCAAACATTTTATTTTAAAGCAAATTTTTGTTGAAGATTATTTATATCCAACTCTATAACTCGCTTATGGTTGGTCTTACAAAAGAAATGCAAACTATTTTGTAGGAAATTTTATCAGCTTTAATTTTAGTAAAAAGATAAAAATTTATAGGAGTAACTGTTTTCGAGATATAAGCAAGAAACCAAAACACTGTTATCTTAATTAAGCGTTTGCATATAAGCAAATTTAGTACTATTAGTATTATTATCATTAATGTTATTGTTATTAATATGACGACTAAAGACGACTCTGAAACCTTTAGTGACTTTTATGTCTTTTTCTTTTTCCTCTACTAAAGTGTTAGACACAATTAAATTAGTTTAATTTCAGTTTTTCAAACATTTTATTTTAAAGCAAATTTTTGTTAAATATTATTTATATCCAACTCTATAACTCGCTTATGGTTGGTCCTACAAGAAAAATGCAAATAACGATTTTGTAGGAAATTTTATCAGCTTTAATTTTGAAATAAAGATAAAAATTGATAGGAGTAACAGTTTTCGAGATATAAGCAAAAAACCAATAAGAAAACTGTAACTGTTACTGAACAAAAATGTAATTCAGTTTTCAATGTTTGAGACGAAGACGAAAATGCAGCATTTAAAATCGACTCTGAAGACTTCAGTGACTTTTATGTCACCTCCTTTTTCTTCTAATAAACTATTGGACCCAATAAATTAAGTGTATTTTAAATCCCAAGACATTTTCTGTTAACACTTTTTTTTTAAATATTAATTATTTTCAAACTTATATCTCGCTTATGGTTTGTCCTACATGAAAAATGCAAATAACTATTTTGTAGGAAATTTTATCAGCTTTAATTTTAGTGAAAAGATAAAAATTGATAGGAGTAACTGTTTTCGAGATATAAGCAAGAAACCAAAAAATTTTATCAGCTTTAGTTTTAGTAAAAAGATAAAAATTTATAGGAGTAACTGTTTTCGAGATATAAGCAAGAAACCAAAACACTGTTATCTTAATTAAGCGTTTGCATATAAGCAAATTTAGTACTATTAGTATTATTATCATTAATGTTATTGTTATTAATATGACGACTAAAGACGACTCTGAAACCTTTAGTGACTTTTATGTCTTTTTCTTTTTCCTCTACTAAAGTGTTAGACACAATTAAATTAGTTTAATTTCAGTTTTTCAAACATTTTATTTTAAAGCAAATTTTTGTTAAATATTATTTATATCCAACTCTATAACTCGCTTATGGTTGGTCCTACAAGAAAAATGCAAATAACGATTTTGTAGGAAATTTTATCAGCTTTAATTTTGAAATAAAGATAAAAATTGATAGGAGTAACAGTTTTCGAGATATAAGCAAAAAACCAATAAGAAAACTGTAACTGTTACTGAACAAAAATGTAATTCAGTTTTCAATGTTTGAGACGAAGACGAAAATGCAGCATTTAAAATCGACTCTGAAGACTTCAGTGACTTTTATGTCACCTCCTTTTTCTTCTAATAAACTATTGGACCCAATAAATTAAGTGTATTTTAAATCCCAAGACATTTTCTGTTAACACTTTTTTTTTAAATATTAATTATTTTCAAACTTATATCTCGCTTATGGTTTGTCCTACATGAAAAATGCAAATAACTATTTTGTAGGAAATTTTATCAGCTTTAATTTTAGTGAAAAAATAAAAATTGATAGGAGTAACTGTTTTCGAGATATAAGCAAGAAACCAAAACACTGTTACCTTAATTACGCGTTTGCATATAAGCAAATTTAGTACTATTAGTATTATTATTATTAATGTTATTGTTATTAATATGACGACTAAAGACGACTCTGAAACCTTTAGTGACTTTTATGTCTTTTTCTTTTTCCTCTACTAAAGTGTTAGATACAATTAATTTAGTTTAATTTCAGTATTTCAAACATTTTATTTTAAAGCAAATTTTTGTTAAATATTATTTATATCCATCTCTATAACTCGCTTATGCTTGGTCTTACAAGAATAATGCAAATAACTATTTTGTAGGAAATTTTATCAGCTTTAATTTTAGTAAAAAGTTAAAAATTGATAGGAGTAACTGTTTTCGAGATATAAGCAAGAAACCAAAAAACTGTTAACTTAATTAAGCGTTTGCATATAAGCAAATTTAGTACTATTAGTATTATTATTATTAATGTTATTGTTATTAATATGACGATTAAAAACGACTCTGAAACCTTTAGTGACTTTTATGTCTTCTTCTTTTTCCTTTACTAAAGTGTTAGACACAATTAATTTAGTTTAATTTCAGTATTTCAAACATTTTATTTTAAAGCAAATTTTTGTTAAATATTATTTATATCCATCTCTATAACTCGCTTATGCTTGGTCCTACAAGAATAATGCAAATAACTATTTTGTAGGAAATTTTATCAGCTTTAATTTTAGTAAAAAGATAAAAATTGATAGGAGTAACTGTTTTCGAGATATAAGCAAGAAACCAAAAAACTGTTACCTTAATAAAGCGCTTGCATATAAGCAAATTTAGTACTATTAGTATTATTATTATTAATGTTATTGTTATTAATATGACGACTAAAAACGACTCTCAAGACTTTGGTGACTTTTATGTCTTCTCCTTTTTCCTATACTAAAGTGTTAGACTCAATTAATTTAGTTTAATTTCGGTTTTTCAAACATTTTATTTTAAAGCAAATTTTTGTTGAAGATTATTTATATCCAACTCTATAACTCGCTTATGGTTGGTCTTACAAAAGAAATGCAAATAACTATTTTGTAGGAAATTTTATCAGCTTTAATTTTAGTATAAGATAAAAATTGATAGGAGTAACTGTTTTCGAGATATAAGCAAGAAACCAAAACACTGTTACCTTAATTAAGCTTTTGCATATAAGCAAATTCAGTACTATTAGTATTATTATTATTAATGTTATTGTTATTAATATGACGATTAAAGACGACTCTGAAACCTTTAGTGACTTTTATTTTTTTTTTTTTTTCCTCTACTAAAGTGGTAGACACAATTAAACTAGTTTAATTTCAGTTTTTCAAACATTTTATTTTAAAGCAAATTTTTGTTAAATATTATTTATATCCAACTCTATAACTCGCTTATGGTTGGTCCTACAAGAAAAATGCAAATAACAATTTTGTTGGAAATTTTATCAGCTTTAATTTTGAAAGAAAGATAAAAATTGACAGGAGTAACAGTTTTCGAGATATAAGCAAAAAACCAATAAGACAACTGTAACTGTTACTGAACAAAAACGTAATTCAGTTTTCAATGTTTGAGACGAAGGCGAAAATGCAGCATTTAAAATCGACTCTGAAGACTTCAGTGACTTTTATGTCACCTCCTTTTTCTTCTAATAAAGTATTGGACCCAATAAATTAAGTGTATTTTAAATCCCAAGACATTTTCTGTTAAAACACTTTTTTTTCAAATATTAATTATTTTCAAACTTATATCTCGCTTATGGTTAGTCCTACAAGAAAAATGCAAATTACTATTTTGTAGGAAATTTTATCAGCTTTAATTTTAGTAGAAAGATAAAAATTGATAGGAGTAACTGTTTTCGAGATATAAGCAAGAAACCAAAAAACTGTTACGTTAATTAAGCGCTTGCATATAAGCAAATTTAGTACTAAAAACAACTCTGAAGAATTTGGTGACTTTATGTCTTCTTTTTCCTCTACTAAAGTGTAAGACCCAATTAATTTAGTTTAATATCGGTTTTTCAAACATTTTATTTTAAAGCAAATTTTTGTTAAAGATTATTTATATCCAACTCTATAACTCGCTTATGGTTGGTCCTACAAGAAAAATGCAAATAACGATTTTGTAGGAAATTTTATCAGCTTTAATTTTGAAAAAAAGATAAAAATTGATAGGAGTAACAGTTTTCGAGATATAAGCAAAAAACCAATAAGAAAACTGTTACTGTTACTGAACAAAAATGTAATTCAGTTTTCAATGTTTGAGACGAAGACGAAAATGCAGCATTTAAAATCGACTCTGAAGACTTCAGTGACTTTTATGTCACCTCCTTTTTTTTCTAATAAAGTATTGGACCCAATAAATTAAGTGTATTTTAAATAACAAGACATTTTCTGTTAAAGCACTTTTTTTTAAATATTAGTTATTTTCAAACTTATATCTCGCTTATGGTTAGTCCTACATAAAAAATGTAAATTACAATTTTGTAGGAAATTTTATCAGTTTTAATTTTACTAAAAAGATAAAAATTGATAGGAGTAACTGTTTTCGAGATATAAGCAAGAAACCAAAAAACTGTTAACTTAATTAAGCGTTTGCATATAAGCAAATTTAGTACTATTAGTATTATTATTAATGTTATTGTTATTAATATGACGATTAAAGACGACTCTGAAACCTTTAGTGACTTTTATGTTTTCTTCTTTTTTCTCTACTAAAGTGTTAGACACAATTAATTTAGTTTAATTTCAGTATTTCAAACATTTTATTTTAAAGCAAATTTTTGTTAAATATTATTTATATCCATCTCTATAACTCGCTTATGCTTGGTCCTACAAGAAAAATGCAAATAACTATTTTGTAGGAAATTTTATCAGCTTTAATTTTAGTAAAAAGATAAAAATTGATAAGAGTAACTGTTTTCGAGAAATTAGCAAGAAACCAAAAAACTGTTACCTTAATAAAGCGCTTGCATATAAGCAAATTTAGTACTATTAGTATTATTATTATTAATGTTATAGTTATTAATATGACGACTAAAAACGACTCTCAAGACTTTGGTGACTTTTATGTCTTCTCCTTTTTCCTATACTAAAGTGTTAGACTCAATTAATTTAGTTTAATTTCGGTTTTTCAAACATTTTATTTTAAAGCAAATTTTTGTTGAAGATTATTTATATCCAACTCTATAACTCGCTTATGGTTGGTCTTACAAAAGAAATGCAAATAACTATTTTGTAGGAAATTTTATCAGCTTTAATTTTAGTAAAAAGATAAAAATTGATAGGAGTAACTGTTTTCGAGATATAAGCAAGAAACCAAAACACTGTTACCTTAATTAAGCGTTTGCATATAGGCAAATTTAGTACTATTAGTATTATTATCATTAATGTTATTGTTATTAATATGACGACTAAAGACGACTCTAAAACCTTTAGTGACTTTTATGTCTTTTTCTTTTTCCTCTACTAAAGTGTTAGACACAATTAAATTAGTTTAATTTCAGTTTTTCAAACATTTTATTTTAAAGCAAATTTTTGTTAAATATTATTTATATCCAACTCTATAACTCGCTTATGGTTGGTCCTACATGAAAAATGCAAATAACGATTTTGTAGGAAATTTTATCAGCTTTAATTTTGAAATAAAGATAAAAATTGATAGGAGTAACAGTTTTCGAGATATAAGCAAAAAACCAATAAGAAAACTGTAACTGTTACTGAACAAAAATGTAATTCAGTTTTCAATGTTTGAGACGAAGACGAAAATGCAGCATTTAAAATCGACTCTGAAGACTTCAGTGACTTTTATGTCACCTCCTTTTTCTTCTAATAAACTATTGGACCCAATAAATTAAGTGTATTTTAAATCACAAGACATTTTCTGTTAAAACACTTTTTTTTTAAATATTAATTATTTTCAAACTTATATCTCGCTTATGGTTAGTCCTACATGAAAAATGCAAATTACTATTTTGTAGGAAATTTTATCAGCTTTAATTTTAGTAAAAAGATAAAAATTGATAGGGGTAACTGTTTTTGAGATATAAGCAAGAAACCAAAAAACTGTTACCTTAATTAAGCGCTTGCATATAAGCAAATTTAGTACTAAAATCAACTCTGAAGACTTTGGTGACTTTATGTCTTCTCCTTTTTCCTCTACTAAAGTGTTAGACCCAATTAATTTAGTTTAATATCGGTTTTTCAAACATTTTATTTTAAAGCAAATTTTTGTTAAAGATTATTTATATCCAACTCTATAACTCGCTTATGGTTGGTCCTACAAGAAAAATGCTAATAACGATTTTGTAGGAAATTTTATCAGCTTTAATTTTGAAAGAAAGATAAAAATTGATAGGAGTAACAGTTTTCAAGATATAAGCAAAAAACCAATAAGAAAACTGTAACTGTTACTGAACAAAAATGTAATTCAGTTTTCAATGTTTGAGACGAAGACGAAAATGCAGCATTTAAAATCGACTCTAAAGACTTCAGTAACTTTTATGTCACCTCCTTTTTCTTCTAATAAAGTATTGGACCCAATAAATTAAGTGTATTTTAAATCACAAGACATTTTCTGTTAAAGCACTTTTTTTTAAATATTAGTTATTTTCAAACTTATATCTCGCTTATGGTTAGTCCTACATGAAAAATGCAAATTACTATTTTGTAGGAAATTTTATCAGTTTTAATTTTACTAAAAAGATAAAAATTGATAGGAGTAACTGTTTTCGAGATATAAGCAAGAAACCAAAAAACTGTTAACTTAATTAAGCGTTTGCATATAAGCAAATTTAGTACTATTAGTATTATTATTAATGTTATTGTTATTAATATGACGATTAAAGACGACTCTGAAACCTTTAGTGACTTTTATGTTTTCTTCTTTTTTCTCTACTAAAGTGTTAGACACAATTAATTTAGTTTAATTTCAGTATTTCAAACATTTTATTTTAAAGCAAATTTTTGTTAAATATTATTTATATCCATCTCTATAACTCGCTTATGCTTGGTCCTACAAGAAAAATGCAAATAACTATTTTGTAGGAAATTTTATCAGCTTTAATTTTAGTAAAAAGCTAAAAATTGATAAGAGTAACTGTTTTCGAGAAATTAGCAAGAAACCAAAAAACTGTTACCTTAATAAAGCGCTTGCATATAAGCAAATTTAGTACTATTAGTATTATTATTATTAATGTTATTGTTATTAAAATGACGACTAAAAACGACTCTGAAGACTTTGGTGACTTTTATGTCTTCTCTTTTTTCCTATACTAAAGTGTTAGACTCAATTAATTTAGTTTAATTTCGGTTTTTCAAACATTTTATTTTAAAGCAAATTTTTGTTGAAGATTATTTATATCCAACTCTATAACTCGCTTATGGTTAGTCTTACAAAAGAAATGCAAATAACTATTTTGTAGGAAATTTTATCAGCTTTAATTTTAGTAAAAAGATAAAAATTGATAGGAGTAACTGTTTTCGAGATATAAGCAAGAAACCAAAAAACTGTTACCTTAATTAAGCGCTTGCATATAAGCAAATTTAGTACTAAAATCAACTCTGAAGACTTTGGTGACTTTATGTCTTCTCCTTTTTCCTCTACTAAAGTGTTAGACCCAATTAATTTAGTTTAATATCGGTTTTTCAAACATTTTATTTTAAAGCAAATTTTTGTTAAAGATTATTTATATCCAACTCTATAACTCGCTTATGGTTGGTCCTACAAGAAAAATGCTAATAACGATTTTGTAGGAAATTTTATCAGCTTTAATTTTGAAAGAAAGATAAAAATTGATAGGAGTAACAGTTTTCAAGATATAAGCAAAAAACCAATAAGAAAACTGTAACTGTTACTGAACAAAAATGTAATTCAGTTTTCAATGTTTGAGACGAAGACGAAAATGCAGCATTTAAAATCGACTCTAAAGACTTCAGTAACTTTTATGTCACCTCCTTTTTCTTCTAATAAAGTATTGGACCCAATAAATTAAGTGTATTTTAAATCACAAGACATTTTCTGTTAAAGCACTTTTTTTTAAATATTAGTTATTTTCAAACTTATATCTCGCTTATGGTTAGTCCTACATGAAAAATGCAAATTACTATTTTGTAGGAAATTTTATCAGTTTTAAATTTAGTAAAAAGATAAAAATTGATAGGAGTAACTGTTTTCGAGATATAAGCAAGAAACCAAAAAACTGTTAACTTAATTAAGCGTTTGCATATAAGCAAATTTAGTACTATTAGTATTATTATTAATGTTATTGTTATTAATATGACGATTAAAGACGACTCTGAAACCTTTAGTGACTTTTATGTTTTCTTCTTTTTTCTCTACTAAAGTGTTAGACACAATTAATTTAGTTTAATTTCAGTATTTCAAACATTTTATTTTAAAGCAAATTTTTGTTAAATATTATTTATATCCATCTCTATAACTCGCTTATGCTTGGTCCTACAAGAAAAATGCAAATAACTATTTTGTAGGAAATTTTATCAGCTTTAATTTTAGTAAAAAGATAAAAATTGATAGGAGTAACTGTTTTCGAGAAATTAGCAAGAAACCAAAAAACTGTTACCTTAATAAAGCGCTTGCATATAAGCAAATTTAGTACTATTAGTATTATTATTATTAATGTTATTGTTATTAAAATGACGACTAAAAACGACTCTGAAGACTTTGGTGACTTTTATGTCTTCTCTTTTTTCCTATACTAAAGTGTTAGACTCAATTAATTTAGTTTAATTTCGGTTTTTCAAACATTTTATTTTAAAGCAAATTTTTGTTGAAGATTATTTATATCCAACTCTATAACTCGCTTATGGTTAGTCTTACAAAAGAAATGCAAATAACTATTTTGTAGGAAATTTTATCAGCTTTAATTTTAGTAAAAAGATAAAAATTGATAGGAGTAACTGTTTTCGAGATATAAGCAAGAAACCAAAAAACTGTTACCTTAATTAAGCGCTTGCATATAAGCAAATTTAGTACTAAAAACAACTCTGAAGACTTTGGTGACTTTATGTCTTCTCCTTTTTCCTCTACTAAAGTGTTAGACCCAATTAATTTAGTTTAATATCGGTTTTTCAAACATTTTATTTTAAAGCAAATTTTTGTTAAAGATTATTTATATCCAACTCTATAACTCGCTTATGGTTGGTCCTACAAGAAAAATGCAAATAAAGATTTTGTTGGAAATTTTATCAGCTTTAATTTTGAAAGAAAGATAAAAATTAATAGGAGTAACAGTTTTCGCGATATAAGCAAAAAACCAATAAGAAAACTGTAACTGTTACTGAACAAAAATGTAATTCAGTTTTCAATGTTTGAGACGAAGACGAAAATGCAGCATTTAAAATCGACTCTGAAGACTTCAGTGACTTTTATGTCACCTTCTTTTTCTTCTAATAAAGTATTGGACCCAATAAATTAAGTGTATTTTAAATCACAAGACATTTTCTGTTAAAGCACTTTTTTTTAAATATTAGTTATTTTCAAACTTATATCTCGCTTATGGTTAGTCCTACATGAAAAATGCAAATTACTATTTTGTAGAAAATTTTATCAGCTTTAATTTTAGTAAAAAGATAAAAATTGATAGTAGTAACTGTTTTCGAGATATAAGCAAGAAACCAAAAAACTGTTAACTTAATTAAGCGTTTGCATATAAGCAAATTTAGTACTATTAGTATTATTATTATTAATGTTATTGTTATTAATATGACGATTAAAGACGACTCTGAAACCTTTAGTGACTTTTATGTCTTCTTCTTTTTCCTCTACTAAAGTGTTAGACACAATAAATTTAGTTTAATTTCAGTATTTCAAACATTTTATTTTAAAGCAAATTTTTGTTAAATATTATTTATATCCATCTCTATAACTCGCTTATGCTTGGTCCTACAAGAAAAATGCAAATAACTATTTTGTTGGAAATTTAATCAGCTTTAATTTTGAAAAAAAGATAAAATTTGATAGGAGTAACTGTTTTCGAGATATAAGCAAAAAACCAATAAGAAAACTGTAACTGTTACTGAACAAAAATGTAACTCAGTTTTCAATGTTTGAGACGAAGACAAAAATGCAGCAATTAAAAACGACTCTAAAGACTTCAGTGACTTTTATGTCACCTCCTTTTTCTTCTAATAAAGTATTAAACCCAATAAATTAAGTGTATTTTAAATCACAAGACATTTTCTGTTAAAACACTTTTTTTTAATTATTAATTATTTTCAAACTTATATCTCGCTTATGGTTAGTTCTACATGAAAAATGCAAATAACTATTTTGTAGGAAATTTTATCACCTTTAATTTTGGTGAAAAAGTAAAAATTGATAGGAGTAACTGTTTTCGAGATATAAGCAAAAAACAAAAAAACTGTTACCTTAATAAAGCGCTTGCATATAAGCAAATTTAGTACTACTAGTATTGTTATTATAAATGTTATTGTTATTAATATGACGACTAAAGACAACTCTAAGACTTTAGTGACTTTTATGTCTCCTCCTTTTTCCTCTACTAAAGTGTTAGACACAATTAATTTAGTTTAATTTCAGTTTTTCAAACATTTTATTTTAAAGCAAATATTTGTTAAATATTAAAAACTATAAAATGGCTTAGATTGCCTAAAAACACAGATCACACATGATCTTTTGCATAGAAATGAGAAAACGCTCATGTAACACACAAAATAAGCTCCATTTTTCCTTATTAAAAGTATTATTATTATTATTACTTATGTTACTATTACTATTATTATTATTATTATTATTATTATTATTATTATTATTATTATTATTACTATTATTTTTATTATTATTATTACTATTATTATTATTATTATTATTATTATTATTATTAATATAATTATTATTAAAAACCGATTATAACTTTTGTATAGTAAATGTTTTTATACCAGTTTTAAAATGAGTTATTAATTTTAAACAATTTCTTGTCTAAAAACACAGATCACAGATGATCTCTTGCATAGAAATGAGAAAACGCTCAGATAACACAAAATAAGCATCATTTTTGCTTAGAAAAATTAAGCTTTAATTTAGAAAGAAATTCATTATTATAAGTATTATTATCATTATTATTATTATTATTATAATTATTATTATTATTATTATTATTATTATTATTATTATTATTATTATTATTATTATTATTATTATTATTATTATTATTATTATTATTATTATTATCATTATTATTATTATTATTAACTTTTGTATAGTAAATGTTTTTATACCAGTTTTAAAATGAGTTATTAATTTTATTCAATTTCTTGCCTAAAAACACAGATCACAGATGATCTCTTTTGCATAGAAATGAGAAAACGCTCATATAACACAAAATAAGCTTCATTTTTGCTTAGAAAACTAAGCTTACTTTTATTACTATTATTATTATTTTTAATATTATTATTATTAATGTTATTATTACTATTATTATTGTTATTATTACTATTATTATTATTATTATTATTATTATTATTATTATTATTATTATTATTATTATTATTATTATTATTATTATTATTATTAACTTTTGTATAGTAAATGTTTTTATACCAGTTTTAAAATGAGTTATTAATTTTATTCAATTTCTTGCCTAAAAACACAGATTACAGATGATCTCTTTTGCATAGAAATGAGAAAACGCTCATATAACACACAAAATAAGCTTCATTTTTGCTTAGAAAACTAAACTTACTTTTATTACTATTATTATTTTTATTATTATTATTATTATTATTATTATTATTTATTACTATTATTATTATTATTATTATTATTATTATTATTATTATTATTATTATTATTATTATTATTATTGTTATTATTATTATTATTATTAAAAAATTATATTAAACAGACAGAAAACGTCGTATTCTGACACAAAAAAACGAATTACGTTATAGACTTGACGAGAACGGCGTTTCTCGGACTCTTATAGGACTCTTATAGGGTCAAAAAGTATCAGTTTGGATTAAAACAAATTATTTTTGTTGACTCTCAGTCTGAATTGTTCATCAGTTCAAACAAAAACGGCTTATTTTAGACGATCTTTTGCTTTGAACATGAAAACATACATCGAACAGACTAAAAACGTATTAATCTGGCATAAAAGAGCAATTTATGTATCACTTTGGATAAAGGCAGCTAATCCTATTCGTTTCATTGCTTAAAATAGACAAAATTGTTAATAAATCAAACAAAAACGCTGTATTCTAGCACAAAATACTAATTACATTATAGTTTCGACGAGAATAGCTTATTTGGAATGATTCTATGCTTCCAAACGAGTAAATTTTTATTAAACAGACGCCAAACATCATGTTTTGTCCTATAAAGACATTTTATATTGCAGTTTGTATTAGAACAAAATATTTTCGTTGATTCTTTGTTAGAAGCAGCAAACCTAACATTAAAGAATCTGAAAACTTTGTATTCGGACACAAACCACCGAATTTTGTATCAGTTTAGACAAAAACGGTTGATTTTCGACAATATTTTGCTTTGAACAAGAAAACTTATATCAAACTGACTAAAAACGTCTTATTTTAGTACAAAACAAAAGATTTGCGTTATAGTCTTAACGAGAGCTGTTAATTTCAAACGGTTCTATGCTTTGAAACGAGTAAACTTTCACTGTACAGAGGAAAAACATCTTATTTCGCCTTTTAAAAACGATTCATGCCACAGTTTGGATAAAAACCAATTATTTTCGTTAATTCATTGTTACAAACATGAAACCTTACATCAAAGTAACTGAAAACCCCTTATTCAGGCACAGAAATTCGAATTACGTTTCAGTCTGGACAAAAACTGCTTACTTTAGACGATCCTTTGTTTTGAATACAAAAACTTACATTAAAAAGATTAAAAACGTCTTATTCTGGCTGAAAACTGCAAATTATATATTACTCTAGATAAAAGAAATTTATCCTGATTACTCCTTTACTTAGAATAGAGTAAACTTGTATAAAACTTAATGAAAACTTTAAATTTCGTCTCAAAGAAATAATTTACGTTATAGTTTTGACCAGCACTGTTTATTTCAAACGATTTTATGATTTGAAACTAATGAACTTTTATGGGGCAGATGCAAAACCACATATTACCATATAAAGCGTTGTTTTAAAGCAAATAATTACCTTTTGCAACAAGAAATTTCACGTCAAAGAAACTGAAAACATCGTATTCATGCACAAATATCGAATTACGTATCAGTTTAGGCTAATACAGCTTATTTTAAACGATTCCTTGCTATAAACAAGAAAAATTTTATCAAACATATTGAAAATGTCTTATTCTCGAAAATAAGAGCAAATTATGTATCAGTTTTAACAAAAGCGGATTACTCTGTTTGATTCTATGCTTAGAGTAGAGTAAACTACTATAAAACGTAATGAAAACTCTATATTCAAGCTCAAAAGAACAAATTACGTTATAGTTTTGACAAAAAAAAATTATTTCGGACGACTACATACTTCGAAGTAAGCAAACTTTAATTGAACAAGTGCAAAAGCTAATACTTTGCTTTAAAATAACGATTTATGTGGTAATATGGTATTTTGCATCTGTCCTATAAAAGTTTACTCGTTTTGCTCCATTGAATCATTCGAAATAAATTATTTTGACACAACGAAAATAATTTTTTTGTTCAAACTGTAACATGTCGTTTTTATAAAACGAACTAAGACGTTTGGCATCTGTTTAGTGAAAGTTTTCTCGTTTGGGGGCATAAAATCGTTTCAAATTAACAGTTCTGATCAAAACTATAACGTAAATTATTTCTTTGAGACGAAATTTAAAGTTTTCATTAAGTTTTATACAAGTTTGCTCTATTCTAAGGAAAGGAGTAATCAGGATAAACTACTTTTATCCAAAGTAATACATAATTTGCAGTTTTGAGCCAGAATAAGACGTTTTTAATCTTTTTAATGTAAGTTTTCGTGTTCAAAAGAAAGAATCGTCTAAAATAAGCAATTTGTGTCTAGACTGAAACGTAATTTGACTTTCTGTGACATAAATCGTTTTTTAAAGGCGAAATTAGACGTTTTGCCTCTGTTCAGTGAAAGTATACTGGTTTCAAAGCATAGAATCGTTTGAAATTAACAGTTCTCGTCAAGACTATAACGCAAATCTTT